>NW_025544780.1:1418401-1420145 GCF_000003525.1 Blastomyces dermatitidis ER-3 | reverse complement strand
TTTGATGCTTGTTAATACTGATAGAATAAGATGATTTTAACTCCTGATGAGTGTATTGAATGAAGCAGTAGTTAGACTGACCGTGTGACCGTGTCTGGGACCAGGACCAGATTTTTTGATAGTCTCATACCAATTCGACTGATCCCATTACACGGTTTTAACATTAGATAGTAGTCTCATACTGTCCCAGTGGAACTTACTGTCTACTCTTGTCACATTTTTCAAATGAGACCATGATTTCCACTTCTCAATTTAAATTATTTTTATTGCTTTAAATGACTTTAAATCTCATTTGAGTGTTATCAAAAAGTGTTACTTTTTAAAAAATTAAAAATAGTCTAAAAAAAACCTTAAAATGTCTAAAAATAGTAACTTTATGTCAAGAATGAGACTAAATGGGACCAAATGGGACCACTTTCTCATTTTTTTCAAGTCATGGTTCCATTTTAAGATCTGATATATAATCACTTTATCTGTTTTTTTGATAGCCAGTCCCAGCGGGATTCACGCCAAGAAATGTATGAGACCAGACCAAATGAGACCAAACATGAAATTCATGGTCCCAGCGGCCAGTCTAGCAGTAGTTAAATAATGAGTATATTGACAAGAAATCCCGAATTGGCAGTGATTTTGTACAAAACAGGTCTCATAACCTGTGAAAGGTGTCAAGCTTGTGTGATTGAAAGGTTGCTAGCTTTGTGAAAAGTTATATGGTGGAAGGATTAGTAAGCCAGATCACGTGATCTGACAGATGATTCCATCCCGTCCGAACCGGTTTTCAACCACCCTATGACATCATTTGAATATATCATAGAAAGATCCGATTGATGGATATGAGAACCCCGCTTCTATATGAGGTCAGCAGATTACTCTTCCTTGGCAATGAGGCGCCGCTGAGGTATCGCTCCGGCTATTCTGACTTGTGGAATGGGAGGAGGGTATCCGCTCATTGTCTATATAGAATAGCTAGATGCTGGCTCCTCATTAAAGGAGCCAGCGATTCGTTTTTTCTCCTACTGGAATATATACAAGAGTTACTGCGTGCCTCATACAATCTTCTTAGTATACTAAGTACCATATCTGTGATATCCTCGCAAAAACCCTGTAGCCTACGAGCTCGCTATTCAAGCAAGATAGTCAAGCCCACTCATACAGCTTCCCAAACAACTACCCCTACGTGACGCCGCCGACTAGCCACCGCTTCGGTTCCGCCACGTTACAATTTTATAGGTATTGACAGAGATCTGTGTCAGGTTTATAGTCTTGTGAATATCATTCTTATGAACTCTATTGTTGTTAGAGAATATTAAACTCCTGTTTCAAGTATTTAATAAGATGTCTTGTTCAGATAGTCAGACAAGTTCTAATATAAGATTATAATTTAGATTATTAACTTCATATGTGTAAATGTCTTCACACTGATATTCTCTGACATCTATGTTTAGTTTCATCATGTAATGAGTGCAAATATCTTTTGAATTATTGAATTCTGCAAGAAGTCAAGATTTTAATAAGAAGATACACTGAAGATTATAATATCTTACAACTGAAGATTTAATCATTGTATAGTAGTATAGATCACTGTCTATCATAACTTTCATATTATACATGTTATTAATCACAGTAGATATAAGAATCACATTCATTATCATTTTCTCTTCAAATTATTGTCATTCAATCTCTTCAAGCTTCTGTTTATAAATTTGAATAGAAGCTAATCTTTTCCCTGTTTCACTGAGACATT
>NW_025544780.1:1406409-1418301 GCF_000003525.1 Blastomyces dermatitidis ER-3 | reverse complement strand
TTCAAATAGTGAAAACTCTTACTTGTATATAGATATTCAAGTCTACTCAATTCATGATATCTGCATTATTATTATTCTTCAGCACAGGTGTGTGAGTGACTGAGTTATTTCTCAGTATAGATGTGTAAGTGTAATGTCTTCTATCACTGTTCTGTATACTCTTGAGCTTGATAAGACAGTCATTTAATGTCTGAAGCTGTGTGCAGAAATCTTCATAAGTCTAGTCTTCATCTACACTTATAAGAGTCTGTAAGAGTTTAAAAGTTAATGTCTTCTTAAGCATGCTAATCTTTATTAAATTCTTTCAAGATTGATCACCTACTTCTAGAATCTTGATATCAAAGTCAGAAATGAATATTATAAGAGAAGTATTTCTCTGTCAGACACTCTGTAATCAATCTAACACTTTTCATTGCATAGCAGTGTCTCAGAACAGAACATTGAGATGTTTAATAATATTATCAGATATTTACAATCATGATTTACATATCTTCATTCATGAATGAAACTTCTGTTTTATATAATTCTTCAATTATTCATTAATATATCAATCTTGATTGATTAGTGAACTGATAATATCTTTATTTACACTCAGTTTCACAAGAATTTTCATTCTTTATAATGAGTAGAGAGTGAGATCAGAAGTATTGAAATATATAAGAGTATCTAAGCATTCTTTCAGTGCTTTTATATTTAATTCTGTAGATGTTGAAATTGCATGAGTTAATTATTGAATCTCTTCATATTAGTGTTGTTAAGTTACATACATATCAGCTATTTATTATTGTTGTAATTTCAACATTGCTCAGAGTCACTATAGTATCATGTCTATAATTACATTTAAGAGTTTCATATTATTATTAAACATGATTGTATCAGTTGTCAGATGTGTAATTATATGAATATCTCATATATCTGAGTGTCAGAACTCTCAGATTATTCACTGATATTCTCTTATAAAATCTTACTCTCTTTATAAGATCTTATTACAGGGTTAAAATAACTGATAAGTAAGCTTCTATCTGAGAACTCAGTGTCTGCTTAACTGTTTGACTGTTTCACTATTTCTTACACATTATTACATGTTTAGATATCTCTCAATGAATAATCATTTCTAATGAGAAGATAATATGTGAATAATCATTTCTAATAAAAAGATAATAAATGTTTTTCTAGTATAAGAGATCTACACTGAATAGATTAATATAATATTAATAGATTCTATATAACAAAGTGTAAGAATAAGTGCTCGCAGGTGATTATTCAGGTGTTTGCAGCTTGGCGTGATATGTACTGTTAACTACTAGAAGTATTCATAGTAGAAAGATAAAATGTAGAGATTAAATGTATAATAGCATTTAAGCTGAGTTATGAATAGTATTCACAAACTCTAGTCTATATAGTTGTATGTAGTCAAGAGCTGCTAGCTCTATTGATTATATAAGAGATAGAAATAGAAGTAAAGAATCTGTGAGAAGTAAGATTTCTTACATATCTTCTTCTCTTTAAGACTTTGTTCAGAAAGTCTTTCACTGAGTGACTTTATAGAATCAGCTCAGCACTGCAGTGATACTCACTAAAAATTCTTTATATCTATAAAAAATCTTAGTGAGGAAAAATCTCTTATTACTATGAAGAGAAAAGAGTCTGTCACTCAGTTTCTTATTCTATGAAATTCTTTGTAATCTACAGATTCTTCTCTGATTATTATACAGATTTATTTTACATCTTTTATATAGAAGAGTTTCAATTGACTCTCAATTATTTTCATGAGATTCTTGTATAATTATTACATAGATTCATCTCATAGATATATGATTCAAAGATTGCTTAAGTCAGTGTACAATTACAGATGTATGCCGGCTTCTTATATATTGAATCTCGTACGCTAAATTAATTAGTGGCTGCTAGGGCCTCTCTTTACATTTGTACACTAGTAGTTTGAAAGCGGCTGTGTTATTATCTGATGATCATACATTCTTTCAAATCACATTCTTCCTCATCAGATTCAGTCACGCTCATGTGATCATGTTATATGTTCTAGCTTCATGCAGATTAGCTCGTCACTAGTGTTTCACAATTATGTGATCTATTTCTGATTTGATTAGCATTCTGTGTACACTCTCACAAAGAAACTTCTACTATATTACACTACTTATTCACTAACTTTTCTCATTCTTCAATCATCTTCTTCATCATTATTATCATTGAATGTCACTATCTCATTCAAGATTTCTATCTCTTCTTCTGTTCAACTCTTTCTATCTGTTTATCTATTACATTATACATGTTTCTGGCAATGATCTCTTATTCTCATAACAAGTATCATTGTAGTACTTATACTGAGCAGTTTATTAGCAGTAAGTGTAATGCATTGTGAAATGTGATCAGAACTTGTTTATCTTCTAACAATCACCAGAACATATTATCATGAATGACACATCTTCTTCATCTTCTTATACACTCTCAACTGTTTTCTTTAGCAGGTTTCTGATTGTGTTTTCTGGCATGATTTTGCATGAATGCAGATGCTGATATGTTTGTTTTTATTCACATAGAATTTTCACACATTGACAGATTCACATTCACTGATGATAGTGAACTCAATGTTGCATTCTTGATTGAGAACTTGAAGAACATAATAATGAAGGAATTGTCTGTATTATGTGTGGCTGAGTCTTCCGCATTCTCTCTTATCTCTTCTACTACTTCTTTCTCTGCTGCTTCTCTCTCTGTCTCTTTCTCTGCCACTTCTCAATCTTCTACACTTGCCCCTGTGTCTGATTCTCTCACTCTCACTACCTCTGTTCTCATGACCTCTGGTTTTACTGCCTCTGCTTTCATTATCAGCTCTCCCTGTTTCAAGAAGATATTGTGTAGACTTAATGAATCACATCTCTCAGTGTGTACACTTTCACTCTTCTTATCAACCTCTAGAATGATTTATTATATGAAGACAGTGTATGATATAACTATCTGAAGTTCAGTTGCAGATGCTGATTATTATATTCATTTTAAATATTTATAATGAGACAATCATCTATTTATCTCAGAGAATTATTCTCTCTCTCAACAGTATTGAGATTATAAGTCTTTTTCTTTTTCATCTTTTTCTTTCTGATGCTGATTTTTCTGTTCTTAGGAAAAATTGTTATAAGTTTTACTGTGCACAAAGTCATGATATTCACAGATATTAAGAAACTTTTTACAACTGTAAAGTTCAACATTGCAGGAATATCTGCTCTGATAAATTTCTTCAGAATAATAGATCTGTATCAATCTATTCTCTGATGTCTATTATCTGACTTTGTGATGCAGGTAAAAGATATCTGTGTTTTCAGAAACAGAAACATGAATGTCATACTCTTTTACACCTGCAGATGTGAGGCTTGTACATCTTGTCTGAGATATCATTGTAGAAATGAGTTGTTCACACACTGTGTTCTGCTTTCTGCATTTCTCTGTGTCTCTCTCTCTCTTTCTGAGAAGTCTCATGTGTGTTGTAATTGCATATACAATTCTAAGACCAGCAGATGTTCATTCAGTAATTGTTATCTCTGCTTTTGTAATTTTTGTACACTAACAATGATTCTTAGTTGCTTCAGTGTCAGAGATTATTCTCATTGAAGATGATAACACTGCTAAGACTACTCTCTCTCATCTTCAAGCTTCTCTCATCACTTTCTCTCTCTTCTCTGCAGAGAAGGTTGTGCACATACTGAGTTATAAGTGTTCAGCTCTGAGTAGCTTCTGCTATTTATTCAGTTCTGTGTCTTCTTCTTTCATTTCTTCTATCTTCACTCTTTCTTTCTTGACTTCTGGTTCTGCAGATTTCACACTCTTCTTCAATTTCTCTACACATACACATGCACATTTCTATATTGGCATTCCAGCCAATCTTGTGATAAATGACATTAATGTCATACACAGAGTGATAGAGAAATCAGAGATGTGTATAATGTTATTGCAAGAGCAGCTTACAGCTCTCAAATTTCTTACAGATCTTGAGTTTTAAGATTTCCTTTGTTTTTGATGTTTTTCAGATGACATGGCATTGGAAATAGATTAAACATGTGACATATGAAAATGAATGAGATGTGTATAATAACATTTGTCTTTTGCAGCTGACTCTTACAGTTGATGATCAATTCATTATCTCTTTTCTTTTCTTACACTTTTTCTTTATCTGCTAGTCACTACTCTTACGCGATCTCTATATAATACAGTGTTCAGTGACTAGGTTCAGCAGCTTCTATCTTTGTGATTCTGTCTCATACATTATACTGTCTCTCTTCACCTGCTCAGACCACTACAGTGAATAACTTATTAAAACTAACCTCATCTGATCTCTGAGTGTTCTCAGAGATTAAGATGACTTGATCTCACATGTCTGTGAGTGTTTCAGATAGTTCATCCTCTATGATCTCTGTAATTGAACTGATGTAAACAGTTAAATTCAACTCTGAATTTCTTTTTCTTCTGTGATCTGACTCATGTGCAAGTCTGCTGCTTTGAGACTGCTCTTTACTGTATTACACTCACTGTCTGCAGTGTGTTATTGTATGATCAGCTACAGTCTCATCACTTATTGAAGTATGATATTTATCTGATTTCTTCATTTCTTTCCATTCTTTTCTTATAATTGTGAAAAGATTGAAATAAGTGAGATCATTTGATTTGTAAGTGTCTATGATTTCTCTTACCTTGCAAGGCTTTTCAATTATAAGTCTCTTCTTTTTCAATGCTGATAATAGTGCTGTGAATGATTATAATTCACTTGAGTCTTATATCTTTGCTTTCACAAGTTGTGAATTATTGATTAAGTTGTATAAGACTCATCTCTCTGATTCTTTCAATATGTACATTCTCAGAGAATGTGATTTAAGTATTTTATATGACTCAAATCATCTAGATTGAAACTTCTCAGAACTCTCATTATGTATAAGAACTCATGTTCTCATCTTGAGACTTGATTTCTTAATAAGTGAGTCTCATATTCTTTTCAATTGAATTGCTTGATTCAGGAGTAACTCATTAGCTTTTGCATGTGTGTGACTGATCTCTTTCAATCTTAGTTCTGTGTCCATGACTGTTGCATCCGCAACTGCTACTGCTGCATTTATAACTGCTGTTTCTGCTGCATCTGCAACTGCTGTTTCTGCTGTGTCTGCAACTACTTTCTCTCTCATCTTTTCTGAAGCATTCTCTGGAATGCGCGGATGCAATTCATACAACAGATAGAATGATGAATGCTTGAAGACTGCATGCTGCTGAATTCATGTGGCTAATAGCACCTGACTGAGATATTTATCTCATAATCTTGTAGGCTTGTTCACTAGATATTTCATCAGCATGTTGTTCAAGATTTCATTCAAGCATTTCATCTTTTCATTTGTCTGTGAATGATATGATGTTGTTCTACAATATCTTGTCTGTAACTGGCTCATGAAATGCCTCATCACTTCTTCTATGAGATTTACACTGTTATCAGTTAGAATCTTGTGCAGTATTTCATAGTTGATATAGATCTCATTATGTAGAAACTTCATCACTATCTTCTCTGTCACCTCTGAAACTGCTTTCACAACTGATCAGTCAGTAGTGTAATTAATAGCAGTGATTATTCATTAATTTCCATTTGATGTTTGTGATAATATGTCTATGAGATTCATCTCTTATCATTCAAATAATTGTATCATACATTTCACCTGATGTTGCACTTTCTTGTGTTTCAATTCTTTCTTAGATTCTTTCATGACCTGGCAATTCAGGCACTCATGAGTGTATGTCTGAATGTTCTCAGCCATGCTTGGCCAGTATGCTCTTGATTTGAGTACACTCATGAGTTCAGAGCTTTCTAAGTGACTGAATTCCTTGTGCATATGAGTCATCAAGTTATGTTTAAATAGAGATTCTAGATAGAGAGCTTCTGCATATTCTAGATTGCAGTAAAGCACAATGTTGTTTTTTAATTTCCTCAGCTTGAAGTTCAGAAGCATCTCTTCTACTACTTTTACAAGATACTTATTATCTGACATCTTGTCATTCTTCAAGTGAGAGATCATGACATTCACTCATTCTGATTTCTTGCATCTTCTCAGCATGTTTAATGCAAATGTCCCTTGTGCCTGGTTCACAGAACTCTCATTCATGAAATCAGATCTGTAACTGATTGTGTCTGACATCACTGTGTTCAATCTCTTTCAGTATTTGATATGAAGATTATACACTTGAAACTCTGAGATTCAATATACTAAGTGTTTGAAAGGTTTTATTATCAATTGTAAATAGATGAGGCTTTTGTAATCTATGATCACTGTTGTCATATGCCTGCTGTTAATATATCTATTTCACAATGCCAGCACATGCTTGATTGCTAGCAATTTCTTTTCATACACTGAGTAATTGAGCTCAGTGTCTGATAGTTTTCTATCATTGTATCTTATCAGATGCAGCTTGCTATTCTTACTCATCTATAGAAGAGTGTCTCTGATAGCTCATTTGAATATGTCTGTCTTAATGTAGAAAGGTTTATCATGATCTGATTGAATAAGCACTGAGAATATTATTACATATTTTCTCAGTGTGAGAAAAGTCTCTTCGCACATGGCATTTCAGATAATTGAATGAAACTTCTTCTTTTGCAGATTTGCATCTGTTTCTCTTAAGAGATCTGAGAGTGATGCAGATATTCATGTGAAATTCTTGATGAATCTGCAGTAGTACTAGTATAAGATCAACTCAAGAAACTATTGTATATGATGTATATTTCTCAGTCACAGTCAATTCACTATAATATTCAATTTCTTCAGAATGAGATGTATACAGTCATTACTCACTACATGTTCTATAAACTTCAACTCTTTCATTTCAAACACACACTTGATTGATTTGATGTAGAGCTTATACTCTGTCAGAGTTGTAAGCACTTCATTGAGATGCTTCAGATATTCATTGTATGAGTTTGAAAAGACTAGAATGTCATTGAGATATATGAGACATGAGGTTTCATTCTGTTTATAAAGAATTGTATTCATCATTGTTTGAAAGATGATAAGTGCATTTGTCAGATCAAATAGCATTATCAGAAATTTGAACTTCTCTCATTGCATATTAAATGTGATTCACAGAACTGACAGTTCATCTACACAGATCTGTCAGTATTCTGAGAGAAGATCAATCTTCAATAGATATCAGATGTTTCTGATCATATTCAACTGTTGTTGAATCTGTGATAGTAAATATTCATTCTTGATTGTAAGCTTATTGAGTGCTTAATAATTGATACACATCTGTCACTCCTCATCTGTCTTTTTCACAAATAGAACTGGAAAGCCCCATGCACTTGATGAGAGTTGTATGAGATCACATTCTAGAAGATTAATGATCTGACACTTCTGTTCTTCAAGATACATTTGTGACAGAGGGTATGCATTCTGATTGACTGGTTTTGTATCCTCTGTGTCAATCTCATGTACAAATCCTCATTTCAGCAGCAATTCTGATGAAAGATCTGTTCAGAAGATCTTCTCATGCTTCTTCAGAAGCTTCTTCATATGCTTATTCTCTCATATATCTTTTATCTTGATTTCCTCTGCTTCTGAGTTCTGTATAACATACAGAATGCTTTCAGATGAGGTCTTGCAAATTGTTCTCTTTGCTTGTTAATGTATAAGCAGATTTAATCCTTCTATATCAGAGATGTGAAATGTTCTTCTCATATCAGTTGATAGAATTGTATGAATCATTTTCTTTCTATCAGTTAACTGCATATGACATGTACATCATTGAATCTGTGAATTGAATCTTTGAAATCAATTAAGTTCAAGAATAAGATCATATTTCACATTCTACAGCTCTCATGCTCAAATATAGCAAGATCATTTTTCAAAGTACAAGAGAACTCTTACTCTTACAGGTGATATCAAATATTAATTATCAGATAATCTTATACATCAGAGATTCTTCACTCAGCAGATCTCTTTCAATCTTCAAATTATATAATTATTAATATATTGTGTAGAAGCTTCTGTGTCTGCTAACACTTTTACAGTCATCTCTTAATTCTTACTCAAGTGTTCTCTATACATTAACATTTCAGATCTCAAGGCATTGAGATGAGTGTTCACTTCATCATTCTCATCTGCATCTCATTTGAGAGTCTGCTTCTTCTTTGTATTCACAGAATTCAGAGAATCATCTAACACAGACATCTCTTTCACTTTGAAGACTTTTCATAGAATATCAGTGAGTGTCTCTGAGCTCACTGATTCTGCTAGTTTTTTGACTTTCTTGCTTCTCTTGACTGTGTACACTGAGTACAATCTTTTGTATCATGATTTTGACATCTGCAGTTGAAGCAAGCTCAATATTTATAATATCAAGATTTTCACTCAGAGAATCTCTTTTTCAGAGGATTCAGTGCTTTAGCAATAACATTCAGATCTAGATTCATCATATCTGAGTATGTGACTTGTGTTTTAGAAGTCTGATTATCTGTTCTTCACTAAGATATACTCAATTACAGTATTTTCTGTTATAATTAACTCACTTGTTTCTGTATAATGAGAATATTGTATGCTTTCTTCACTGTGTCTGACTGTGAGATTAAGCATTTTCATTTCACTCTCAACTCAGATGTAAGATCATGAATAAAGATCTGTAAATAGAAAGATGTTGAAAGTTCTTCATTCAATATAAGATAGTGTAAGCTGAAGTGTGTGAAATACAATGTAAGATTATTCACTTATCTACACTCAGTGAAGTGTTTATAACACTTATCTTATACATTCACTTTCTCAAAGTTGTGTAAGATTCATTTGAAAAACTCATTTCATGTTCATGAGAATGAATATCACTTCAGATCTGTGAGATTCATCTTTTTATCAGTCATTTATAATGACTTTACTTTTTCATGTAGAAATGTAGCAGATCTTAAGACTTGTTAAAATTCTGTTAACTATCTGTCTGTGAGTTCACATTCAATTTGATAATATAATTACATCTGACTTAGTCAGCTGATTGCAGCATTATTTTTTCAGTTCTTATTAAAGCTTAGTGACTCTGACAGATCTCTCAGCTTGATATATTTCATACTCAGATTCTCATTCTGCACAGCAGTCTTCAATGATGTGTACACTTCTGAAGAGATTGTGAATAATTATAATAAGATCTTCAGGTTCAGTGTAGTTATCTGTCTGTATAAATATTCAATCTCCTGCTGCAGGCCTAAGATCTGATTTTCTCTATTCTTATTAATGATGATGATTGCATCAGTGAAGCTCTTCATAGTGAATGCTTAATTCACAGTGAATGTTAATTGTTGTTTGACTTCTGCCTCAGTCTGTCACTGTGTATACAAGACCTCAATCTTGTTTAGAATTCTTGTATGTGTATGAAGCTTCAATTCTGGTTCAGTGGTCTCAGCTGCTTTTCTTACTACTTTGAGTAAACTCTCTGAGAGATTCTGCATATCTTCCAGTTCAGATAGCAGAGAAGAGTGTTGTTTGTATCAGCTAGAGAAGATATTCATTTTAATGATTTCTCATTGATTGTACAATGTCTATTGTTATATTACTGTATTATTATATTGCTATATTGCTGTATCATTATATTGCTATATCATTCTATGATTTCTGTTATCATTGTATGACTCCGGTGGTAGCCACCCCTCTCTTTTATCCTTCTTTTGAGTAGGGAGCAGACTTCTTTGAATCTGGTTCACTGCTTTCATCTCCTTTCTCACACCTCATCTGTTCGCATACATGGCATTCACCTGGGTGTGAAGTTTTCTCTCAATAAGTGAAGCAGTATCAATCAGATGCTCTTTCACTCATCACTCTTCATATGCTATCTTTTGAGGCATTCTAGAATCACACTGACATGATAACTATAAATCACTTCATAGACAGAATTATCATGCTCTGAAGAAGTCTGCACTTCTCACCAGTTTTTAGACATGCTATCAGATGTGATTCAAAGGTTGCTTAAGCCAGTGTATGATTACAGGTGTATGCTGGCTTCTTATATATTGAATCTTGTATGCTAAATTAATTAGTGGCCGCTAGGGCCTCTCTTTACATTCGTACACTAGTAGTTCGGAAGCGGCCGCGTTATTATCCGATGGTCGTACGTTCTTCCGAACCACAGATAAATCACTCTCTATGAGATCACTCTTATTAAAGAGAAGTATTCATGAGTTAATCTTTTACTTATTCTTATGAATTATTGTTCTTTGACACTGTAGAATTGTGAGGAATTTTTCATTCATTTATTAACTCTGTAAAATTGTAGAATTAAGATATTCACAGTCTGTAATCACTCTTTATAGTCATATAGAAAGATTCAGATCTGTAATTCATAATCACTCTTATTTACTAAAGTGATCTGACTGTTTTATGAAATTATTCACAGTGTAAGTAAATCTCTCTAGAGTAGTATAAATATCTTAGATCTGTTCATGAAATCTTATCTTCTTTTCTCTTTTTCTATAACAGCTTTTATTCTTATAAACTGTGAGTATTCTCATTCATCTGTGAAGTATTTTCACTCAGATAATAGAGAGAGAATATTTCTGACAATGTCTACATATTAATTCAAGAACTTCTCCAGAATAAAAATTTTTTCAATTTTAATATCTTTGTAAACAATGTCTGATCACTGCTAAGCTTCTTATAAGTATTCTTATAACTTCTCTGATTACTTTTTATCAGCTGATGAAGCAGAGATACTGCTGCTCATAACTGTATCTTCACTCTTTTCAGCTCTGTCATCATATCTGATCTTCAGGTCAGCAGTCAATCTCATATCTTTCTCAAATCAGTCTCTGACTTTAAGCAGCATAGTTTCTTTCTTTACTGTAAGTCTTCTTATAAGTAATTTCTTACAGATTCTAGCTGACAGTTCTTATAAAGCTCTCAGTGTTGTCAGTGTCTTCTGTAGTCTTACAGGTCTATAATCACTCTCTCTCTGCCTGCACAATCTCTGATCAGACATATATAAATATATCTAGATTTTCTATCAATGATTCTTGCACTGCAGCGCATTTCTGTAATCTCATTATTAATGAGAGATAAGTCCTCAGGTACTTATAAAATCCAGATAATTAAGATAATATGAATGTCATGAATTTGTAATAAGAGTTAATCTGAACAGATAAGCTCTCTCTCTATATCTTAATTGTTTTCAGACTGAATACTTCAGTACAACTAAGAAAGTAGATATAGCTTTGTAAGAGATATCTGATCATATATATAGACAGTCAGCTCTCAAGACTCTGCTGTAACTATGTATACTCTGATATCTGACTCTTCTGAAGTCTGTGCATTTCTGATAATCTTCATATTAAATACAATAATTATCTGTATCACAGATATATTACTCTCTGCTTCTTTAAAGAAGAAAATTAATAGTTATGAGGAAATTGAGTGTCACAGATATTGAGAGTGTGAGTATGAGTTTTCTTTATTTTTTCTTTATTAATCTCTAAATTATGTTCACAGTTCTGTTTATTTTCTTGTTTTTTAGCTTTAATAAGAGTATGATTTCTTCTTTTCTTATATACACTGTGAACTATTCATCTTAGTAGAAACTTATTATCTTATAGACTAGAACTTATAAATGACAGTATTAATATCTTTATTATAATCAGATTCTTAGTGAAGACTGTGTCATTCTGACTTATCAGAATTTATAATATGAAAGTCATGTCTCAGCTTCTGCAGATATCTTATCTATCTGAATAATTCTTAAATGAACTCATTTATCTTATCAGAATACTCTTATCACTGAATCTTGAATCAGAGTTTATAATCTTACTTCTCTGAATTAATAATCTCTTTGATCTGATATTTGCTTTCACTCTCTAGTATTGACAGATAGAGTAATAAGTCA
>NW_025544780.1:1223896-1406309 GCF_000003525.1 Blastomyces dermatitidis ER-3 | reverse complement strand
AAACTAACTTTCTTCATAATCTATAAGACTCTGTTTATAAGAAGATTCAGCTTCTTACTAGATCTCTGTGTGATAATATTTTCTAAACTTAGTCAGACTCTATTATCTTTCTTAAAACTCTTTATAATATACTTAAAGTTATAGTATCTCTTCTAATACTCTTGAGTCTTTCTCAAGAATTCATGAGCTTTCTTCTAAATATTCTGAATTCTCTCAGTCTATTCACAGATATCATCACACTCTATAGTGTACTCTTACAGATTTATCAAGATTATTCACAGATAAGTCTTAGTAAGTATTTCAAAGAGAGTTTTATCTATACTGACATACTTTAAGTTATTATATATGAACTCTGTAAGTAATAATCAATGCATTCAGTCATTCTGATTGTAATTGATAAAGTATCACAGATATTGTTTTAATATACTTATCAGATATTCTGTCTGATTATCTGTCTATTGATGAAAAGTCATACTTAGATCTCATGAGATCTTCAGTATAGTTATCAGATCAGATCAGAATTCTTCTATAAAGATTAATTCTCTATCTGAGATAATGTTTACAGATAATTCATGCAATTAGATCATATTATGAATAAAGATATAAGTTAAATTCTTTAACTTCAAGTTCTTGTAGATGAGTATAAAGTGTGTTATCTTGATAAAGTGATTCACTATTATCAGTACACTGTCAAAGCAGACATTATATATGTTCTTACTTTCAGAGAGATTCACAAGAACATTCATTTCTAGCTATTCTCAAGATTCTTATAGAATGAGTAGAGAAATAAGTTCTTTATATAATCTGAACTACACTACTCACAAACTCTGATAAATAGTATAAGAATTCACTATCTTTTTCATAAGTTCTTACATTATCAGTCAGAAGTATTTTCTTATAAGCAACTTATAAGTTCTAGTATCTGTAAAATAATCTGCTAGAGAGAAGTTATGATGTCTTTTAATAAGTTCTATATATAGAAACTTATTTATAGATATATAAATTCAGTTCTCTCTTTATAAAAGATTATTTAAGTCTTTTTAATTCTTTATTTCTGCAGAGTTAATCTCTGCTGTAAGTAGTTTCTGAATATACTGAGTATATTTATTCTTCAATTGTAGTTCAGACAAACTGAATAGAAGATCTTACAAAGACTTATACTCTGTTTTCTCTTATATCAGGTCTTCTGCAGTACTTCTCAAAGTCGGTAAATTCTTCAGATTATAGATATTCTCTTCAAGAATTCTCACAGAGATTCTCAGAGTGTTAACTCTCAGTGTTATAGAGAGTAGTTATATAGACTTCTTCTCTTTCTTCTCTCTCTTTTCTTACAGAGAATTGAAAGACTCATTAATTAATCTCTTTATAACACTCAGTCTGAGCATTCTGTGAAGCTTTTCTATCTTCTCTAATCTCTCTATATCTGTTATTCTGATCTTCTTAATATAGTCTGATCTGTGAGAGAATTCATTCACTGAGTTCTTAGTTCTCTTGATATGTTCTATCTTGAATTAGAACTCACTCAGTCTCTGAGCTCAGTGAATCTTCTGCTACAAGAGTTTCTTGATTAAAGTAAACTATTATAAGCTGTTATGATCAGTTCTAATAGTAATCACTGTTATGAGACTCTTAAAGTAGTGATATCAGTGATGAAAGAATTTCACTATTATAAGAAGCTTCTGATTATAAATGTTATAGTTGATCTCTGCAGGTTGCATCTTTTGTGAGAAAAAGATTACTGAAACTCAGTTCTCATTTGACTGTAGTTATAAGACTATTTCTGAAATTGTAAAGAAGAAGACATCTATCTTTAATCTAATTAAGAGCAAGAGATCAAAGTGAAACAGTATCACTATATCTATGAATATCTGTTTTAATCTTACAAAGACTCTGTGAGCTTCTGAGATAAGAAAGTTCTTACAGTTCTCTCTTTTTAACAATCTTTTCATTCTCTATTTATGAGATGACTTCTTCTTATTTTCACTCTTCAGTATGTCTGTAAGAGTCAAGAAGATTCTTATAAATGTAAAGATAAACTATCTATAGAAATTCACAAAGTTCAGAAAGATCTGAATCTTATAAATACTAGTTAGTTTCAGTTATAATAGAATAGTCTCAATCTGTGAAGATTTCATCTGAATATCATTTACAGTGATTATATATTCTAGAAAATTAATTTAACAGATACTGAAGTTGTACTTTACAAGCTTAATATACAGTTCTGTCTCATCTAAGATCTTCAACATACTTTATAGATACTCAGTGTGTTCTTTCTTCCTTACAGAGTACACAATCACATCATTCAGATATATTATTATGAAGACATTCAGATATACACAAAGTGTTTTATTAATAAAAGACTGAAATGCTATAGAAGTATTAGTCAGATCAAAAGATATTACTAGATATTCAAACAATCTCAGTGCAGTTCTAAAGACAGTCTTTCATTCATTCTCAGACTGTATTTGTAGCTGTGTATATACATTGATTACATTCAGTTGTATGAATATGACAGCTCTTATAAGACAGTTGATTATATTCTCAATCAGAGATAGAGAGTAGCAGCTCTTTATTATCTTGAAGTTCAGATCACAGTAGTCTATATATAATCTGAGATCTTTATTCTTCTTCTTCACAAATATCACAGAGACTCTCACAGAGGCCTATGAAGATTGAATAAAGTCATTCTTCAGATTCTTCTTTATATAGATCTGTAAGATCTCTGTCTTATGATAAGAGAGTTTATAGATTGATTCTCAGAAGCGTTTCTACTCTTCTACTAAATCTATTATCAGATTCTTCTTATAGTGAGAAGAAAGCTCAGCTGTCTTTGCTGAGCTGAATATCTCTGTTAGTAGACTGGCCGCCGGGACCATGAATTTCATGTTTGATCCCATTTGGTCTGGTCCCATACATTTCTTGGCGTGAATTCCGCTGAGACTAATCATTAAATAAACATGTAAAGTGACTATATATCAGATCTCAAAATGGAATCATGACTTGAAAAAAATGAGAAAGTGATCTCATTTGGTCCCATTTAGTCTCATTCTTGGCATAAAGTTACTATTTTTAGACATTTTAAGGTTTTTTTTAGACTATTTTTAATTTTTTAAAAAGTAACGCTTTTTGGTAACACTCAAATGAGATTTAAAGTCATTTAAAGCAATAAAAATAATTTAAATTGAGAAGTGGAAATCATGGTCTCATTTGGAAAATGTGATAAGAGTAGACAGTAAGTCCCACTGAGACAGTATGAGACTACTATCTAATGTTAGAACCATGTAATGAGATCTGTCGAATTGGCAATGAGACTATCAAAAATTCTGGTCCTGGTCTCAGACACGGTCACACGGTCACACGGTCAGTCTATCTGTGAGATCTCAGTATTTCTCTGATAACTGAAGCTCAGTTTTTATAACTGTGAGATTCTCAGATACTTACAAAGTTATTATATAGATGAGCTTGTCTTCTCTAATTAACTCTGCAGCATCAACTGATTCTATCTCTGTGAGTGAGTCTGTTAACACTGATTAGAAGTATAAATCTGACTCATGAATAGCTATGTGTGAATTATGTCTTTGAAGTCATGCAAGTCTTAAATACATGTTATCTATAATATCTGTGATAATCATAGTTTCTGCAAATCTTCTCCAGATTTCAGAGAGATCTTGTAATTCAAAGATGACTCTTATAAGTCTCTCAGCTCTCAGATCTGAGTTCTCACACTCTACTTATTATAAGAGCAGATTCTCAGTTTTCATCTTTCAGCTTATTCACTCTGTGAGCTTTAGAGACACTACAGTGATCTGAGATTCTGAGTTCATCAATACTTTTCATACTTGTGAGACAGTAGTATTATAGTATGATCTCTCTCTGTGAGCAAGCATTTTCATCAGAGAAGCAACAGATTCAGATATCAGTTTCAAGACTCTTAAGAAGACTGTTGCTGACTCTATTCATAACTTCTTAAATTTCTATTTTGATTTATCTGAACAGTTTGTGCAGAGATATTCTGATTTAGAATAGATAAAGTAGAGTTTCTTTTTCTTAATCTCTCTATTATATACTCTATTTATGAGAGCTTGTAAAGCTCTCTCTCTCTGCTCAGCAGTCAGATATAAATCTCTCTATATCTTATCATCTTTTTCTGATAAATCTGTTCTCTGTTATTCTGATTCTTACAGAGCTGATCAGTGATCTGCTCTCTGTGAGTCTGTGACTCTTACAGTGATTTATAAGTGATGAATGAGAGTTATCAGTTTCTTCAGAATCAAGAGCTTAGAGTCTTACTCAATAAGCTTATTCTGTATATCTTTATTCAGTCTCTTTATAAATATTATTATTCAGGTCTTGTTTCAGAACTCTGTTTTCACAGATCTTAATTCACATCACAATTTCATGAAGTGCTGTGAGTAGTCTTTATCAGATTTCTCACCTCTTTTTCTAATATTAATGATTACAGCTCAGATGTTCTCTGTTCAGCTTACAGAGTCTCTCAACTTATTCTCTAGATAGATCTTAAGAACAGATCAGTAGAATCTCTTGTAATTATTCTCTAGATAATTCAATCAATTCTTGACTTCAGTGTAATAGAGATCTGTTATTGTATAGATAACAGCTTCTTCATCTTTTATATCACACAGTCAGACTTGTAAGTCAATTTCAAATACAAACTTATAAAAGCTTTTATAGATTGTGATTTGATAGATGATCTTAAGTGATTATAACTTAAGAAAGTTTCTTTTCAGTTTATAAGTGTCTCTGAAGATTATGTCTAGAGACTCAGTTTGAGAATGTTTATAAGCAGTAAGTATTTCTTGTAGAAAAATAGCTTAATTCTGTAGAAAATGCTCAAGAATGTTCTTCACTGAGATTGATTTATTCATGAGTTCAGAGAGTTTCTCTGTCATAGATACAGAGAATAATATTCTATAAGTAATTAATAAGTTCTCTGAGACTTCTTTCATGAGAATTATTCATGATTCAGATGACTGCTTCTGAGTGTCTGCAGTAGAGTTCACAGAGATTAAAGTATATAAGTCTCTAGTTCTTTCAGTTATAACAGATAGTTGCTGACTGACTGAGCTTGAAATATAAGAATAAGTGCTTACAGATGATTATTCAAGTATTTGCAGCTTGACATGATATGTACTGTTAACTACTAGAAGTATTTGTGATAGAAAGATAAAATGTAGAGATTAAATATATAATAGTATTCAAGCTGAGTTATGAATAGTATTTGTGAACTTCAGTCTATATAGTTGTATGTAGTCAAGAGCCGCTAGCCCTATTGATTACACAAGAGATAGAAATAGAAGTAAAGGATCCGCGAGGAGCGGGATTTCTTACACAAAGAGAAAAACATTAGAGAAGGAAAGAAAGAGAAAGTGTAAGAATCAGTGATTGAAGTGAATATTTATACATGTATATGATGATGTACACAGTGAAGTTTCAGAGTGGAAGAATCTATATATATTTGTAATAACTGAGAATTGATGATCAAGAATAATGAAGAGTTGAAGTGTATGTATTCAAGAATGAAGTGACAGCTGAGAATTAATGATTGAGAATGACTGAGAATTGAAGTGTATATATTTGAGAATGAAGTGATTGAAATCTGTGAAGTGTAACAGAATAGTCTATATAATTGATCAGACACAGCCCGTCACAAAATATATACTCTTAATAATTTTTTATAACTCTAGAATTAATTTAATATATAAATTTATCAGATTATCTTGAAGATAGCAGTTAAATTCAGTTTTATAAGTATATAGTTTTATCTAATTTTCAGTTGTAATTAATATATATAAGTTCTATTTCAAAGTTAGTATTATAATTCTATATAATATAAAGTATTATCAAAGATTATTACTTATTAGAGAATTATATTTCATTATTTTTATATTTGTAATATCTGCTTATTCAAATCTCTGATAGTTAATATTGTAGTAATCTCAGACTAATTTAATAAATAAGTCTTATTTCTTCTCTATTCAATCTTGAGAAGTATAGATATTAATTTGATAAGAGAGATCTAGTAGAGCTATTATTATTATTATTATTATTCTTTCATTATACTCATATGCAAGTGAAGCTTATGATGAGTCCTTGCGTGATGTTAAATACAGGTCAAGTGTTGATTATACAGGAGAAAATACAGGTGTTGACACCACGCCAAGATAACAAGAACATAGGAAAATACAAAGAAGTGACAATTAGATACATGCGATAATAACTTCCCAGCCCAGGAACATAGAGCAATTCATTGAAGCAATTTGTACACCTCTGTATTTATTAGAAACCTGAGGTGCTTGAGTTCCGGATTTAATGTATCCCCTGCGGGTTTCAAACCCACGCGCCTTGGTTTCCCACGCCAAGGTGCTACCGGGTGGCCGCATTAACCATTCAGCCACCGGGGCCTAGTAGAGCTATTATAGTATAGTACTCTGTAAAAGATTATTCAGTTTTACTGTAATAATATATTAGTTTATCTCTTATAGTAATAACAGTCTGTGCTATAGTATTATCTCAGACTGAATTTCTTTTTAAGTAATTTAACTACTTCTTATTATACACTTATCAGACTAACTGCAGTATTAGTATATAAGTGATTAAGACTGTCTTTATTATGTTATAAAACTGAAACAGTAAATTAATCATATATTTTAACTGAGTTTACTTTATATTAGAAAGTCTTAATATCTGAATCTTTTCTCAATCAGAGTATTACACTTAATAATTAATTATCTGATATAATTAAAGAGTCTGAACAGTTATCTTATATATTGAACTTTATTATATTTTAATATTCTGTATTATATTCAGTGATATGACTGATTTATTTATTTATTAAATATTATAAAATTATTATTATTATTTAGAGAAGATATAAATTGTATTAATAATGTTTCAAATCTATGATATTTAAATTATTAGTCAATCTATTCAAAATTCACAGTAGTATTATTAAAAAGTATTATTAAAAAGCATTATTAAAAAACAATATTAAAAAGTGTTATTAAAAAACATTATCTTTTACAAAGTAAATATAAAAGTTACTTACTTTTATCTCATTCTCATTTCAAGAATCAGTCATTTTATTATTTATTATCTTAATGTTATGATTCTTTATCAGTGTTTCTATTATAAGTTGAATTATATAAGCAATATAGAGAATATAATCTTATTTATTATTTTAGAAATACAAAGTTAATTTTTGCTTCAAGCTCTTCATTATAATATAGTTATTCATAGTATTATCAGTTATAATTATAAGAAGACTGAGACTAATATCTTAATAGTTATTTTTAATCACTGTTATTAATAGCTCTATTATATAATTCTCAGTATAACTACTGATTAATGATTTAAATTCAATTAATATCTTTTAATAAGTTTAGTTCTTGTTAATATAATAATATATAACTCTTATAAATGTAAGATTATTTATACTAGTTTATCTATTCACTGTGAGAGATACTCTTCAATGATTTTTCAACTCTGATTCTAGATATTGTATATTAACTTTGTAGTATATCTTGAGATTGAATTAAAGACATGATTGATATGAAATATAAAGATTTAAATTAAGTATTTAAAGAAGTGTTCAGAATTCAGAGTTTTCAATTAATTAAAGAGAAAGATTCAGAGATATATATATATAAAGTAATTATTCACAGAAGTTATTAAATAAGAGTTATAAAATTAGAATACTCATATATAATTATTTTCATATAATTTTCTTCAAATTATAAAGTTAGTACTATTAAAAATCATTATCTAATAGAGTAACTTATCAGTCTAGTAGTAATTTTTTAATTATTTTTCCTTTATTATCTGCATTCTGATGATTTCAGATATTAGAAAATTTTATCAGAGTTATAATCAGTTTATAATAAATGTTTCTGAATAAAGTTACAGTAATTATAGCAGAGAGATGACTCTTCAATAATCTATAATACAATCTATTAATAATTATTTCATAGTTTATCTCAATATTTATGTTAAGTTTTTCATAAATTTCATGACCTGAAATCAGATGTGAAGAATGAAGTGATTATTTATTATAATTGAAAGAGAGTATTCTGTATTGAATTATAAATAATACAGACTTTGTAATTCACAGTAATTTCTTGAAGAGTTTATAAATCTTTAATAGAAGTGAAAGAAGTGAAAGAAGTGAATTCACAAGATATAATAAAGATTTAAAAAAGATAATAATTTATTTTTAATAAAGATAATAACTGATCACTGATGTGTATAAGAAGAATTATTATAAGAGAAAATAATCTTCTTTCTTAACTTAGTTATAATTTTAATATTAACTCAGATTGAATATTATTAATATATAAAAGTAAATAAACAATTTTAATTAATCTCTGTTATATTTCTTGAAATATATTAATATTATAAAAGAGAGTGTTACTAAATTACATTATCAGATAATATTATTTAAAATATATTAATATTATAAATATCAATGTTGAAAAAATATTGATACTTATATATTATAATGATTTGTAAATTATGATAGTTAAATATATATATATATATTATTTCTGACATTGATTACAACATATACAATAATTTTTAAAAACTTAAAATTAATTTTAATTATTAATAATTATAAACTTATAACTAATTAATATAAAAAGAAAAAAACTTTTTCTACTTATTATCTTTCTTCTCTTTCTTATTCTTCTTATTATTCTTTATAATTTACTTCTTATTCTTATTCTTCTTCTTCTTCTTCTTATCTGAGATGATAATCATCTTAAAATCTCTCTCTGCTATCATTTCAGAGAAGAGTTCTTACTACTCTCTCTCAGTCAGATTAATCTGTATCTTAAAATCCTGTATTTTCTGATCTGCTGTCTCAGGTTTCATCTCAGCAGTAAGCAGATTAATATACTCAGAGAGTAGAACTATCTTCTCAATGTTCTGAATTATGAAGTATATTTAAAATCTGAATAAGATCTTAATTCTCTTCTTCTCTGTCAGCTTCTGCTAATTAATTAGAGAACAGAAGTGTTATGAAAAATTATTATCTCTTAATAAATAAAAAACTTATTAGTTTTAACTTCTTTATCTCTTACTTTAACACTCTCTTAATCTTCTTCTATTATTTTGATGTGGAAAAAGATGCTTTCTCAAATGCTATTCCTGAGATTGAAGTTCTGAAGAGAAGAAAGAAAGAAGAAATAGAGAAACAACAAGTTCTTGAAATACAGAAACTTGAAAAAGCAAGCAAGATTCTTGAAAAGCAGTGTCTGAGTGAGATGAATGAAGAAGTTCTGTTAATTCTTCATGCTCAGGCTAGACAACTACAGGAGGTGATCAAGTTCAAACTTGGAATCTCAAACACAGTTCAAAAAACCTTGAAAATTTCTAGTACAATCACTGACTCTTCATCTTGCTCTTCTTCTTTCTTTCTTCCTACTTCTTCTTCTTCTTTGAATCAGAAGAAAACATATGCTCAAGCAGCTGAATCTGCTGTCTCTAAACCTGCTGTCTCAAAACCTGCTCAAAATCCTGAGAAAACTGAGAAGAATACTGCTCATGCCTCTATTCATAGAAAAGTGGAAAAGAAAATGCAAAAAGAGAAAAACTTTCAAATCTTCAGAAATAGAAGACTTATTCTCAAAGTCTCAAACCAGGACATTCTGCAAAGAAACAAGCTAAACTCAAATCTCATTTTCAGAATCAGAAATGAAATTAATCAGCAGTTCTTTTCTCAGTTGTTGACTGATATTGAAGTTCAAAAATCAGTTATAGCTTCAATTGAGTCATCATTCTTTGAAAACTCCATCATTCTGACTACAATGCCTGAATTCAGTGCTGAATTCCTTATTCAGAATGAGAATCTCTGAAAGTCAGCAGTAGAATCTTTGTTAAACACAACAATTCTATCTGAAAGAGATGAAAAGTGGGACAAATTCATTCTTCATAATATTCCAGTTGAAATTTTTGACTGTGAAGAAGGAATGCTACTTCTCAAAAATGAATTGAAAGAATACAACTTCATTCAACTGAGAAAGAAGCCTGTATGACTAAATTCAATTGAGTTCAGACAAAGCAGAAGAAATGCCTCTGTTCTAGTATATATAAAAACACTTGAACAGTCAAAGATCTCTGAAGTAAGAGTAACAGGTTTGAAAATGAGAGTTCATGAATACAAAGACTCAAGAATGAATCTCAAAGCTCAAACACAGTGTTCAAACTGTCAAAGATATGAACACTTTGCAATCTCATGTTTTAGAGACTCAAAATGTGCATTCTGTGCCAGAGATCACAAAACTAGTGAGCATAAATGTGAAACATGCTCAAAAAGAGATGAAATTTGTCAACATACTCTGCTTAAGTGCTCTAATTGCAAAGAAAAACATGCATTCAGCTCAAAAGAATGTATGTTTGCTTCTAGAACTCAAAAGAACTGGAGAAAAGAGGAAGTTCAAAGTCAATCTAGAACTGAAGAGAAGAGTCAAGCCAGTAAACTCACAACTGCAAGCTCAAAAAGAAGAAACTCTCAATTATCTAAGTCTTCAAACTTCAATTCTCCAGCAAAATGTAAACAGAATTTGAATTCTCAAACTCCTGTTAAGATTAGAGAATTGAGAAATAACTCTGATGATAAACTAGATATAATGCAAGCAGTTGAGATTTCTACTTTTCAGAACAGTTATAATCTACTATCTGATGATAGTGATTAGACTCTACTCTACTCTCTTTTAGTATGAATATACAACAAAAACAACAAAAAAAGTTTAAAAACTCTTCAAAAATCACATTTATTCAAAATAATGTGAATAGAAACTCAAATTGCATTTATTCTTGTCTTCAAATTGTATTTGAATAAAAAGTTGATTTTGTACTACTTCAGGAGCCGAATTTTGATGCTGAGCAAAAATATGTCATTTCTTATTCAAGCTACTACTGCTTTTTACCTCAAAAGTCTGAGATAAAGTCAAGAGTAGTGATCTATGAAAGAAAGAGATCAAGATATCAATTTAATCTAAGATTTGATATCATGTCTGACCCTGATATTCTGATGAGTGATATTATAGACAAAGAAAATGAGTTTGATACTATACAGCTCATAAATATCTATAATGAAAAGTCATTGAAGGAAAATAACAATATCTGAACAATTGATAGAGAATTTCTGAACATAACTTCATCAAGAAACTCTATAATTGCAGGAGATTTCAATGCACATCATCTCTGATGAAATTCAGAATGCAAGAGAGTAGTGAGAGCTGATAATCTGATTGAATGAACCTTTGAGCATTCAATAGATTTGGTTAATAAGTCTGATCAACAAACATTCTTTAGAAAAGGCATGAAACAGAAGTCTATTATAGATCTAACATTCATGTCACAAAATCTAATGAAAAGAAGACTTGTAAACTGATTTATTGATTCAAATGAGACATCAGAATCAGATCATGAGATTATTCAATTTGATATTGAACTGAGTGAAAAACAAATGAGTGAAAATCCTCTTCTCTCTAATCAGTATAACTTTGAAAAAGCTGATTGAAAAGCAGTTAAAGAAAGTATAAAACTGTTAAAATCTGAAAGACAGAATAAGCTATATTGAAATTCTGATCAAGATATCTCAAATGAAATGCTTGAGAATAGAGTGAAGCTTATTACATCTATTATTCTAACAAGAGTTAGAGATAATATTTCAAAAAGAAAATCTTCTGAGTATTCAAAACCTTGATGAAATGAGAATATCTCATCTAAAAGAAAAGAATTAGCTACTGTTAGAAGAGATTGAAAGAATGATGTAATTTCTGATGAAGAGTTCAAAGCTGTCAGAAATGAATATTTTTCAGATATTAAAAGAGCTAAAACAGACTGCTGGAATAAATTTCTTGAAGAAGCACAAGAGAAGGAAGTTTTTAAAGCTTTTAACTATACTAAAACAAGAAGTGTAGCAAAACTTCCAGCTCTAGAATATGAGTTTCAGAATAAATCATATACAGTAAACTCTTTTGAGGAAAAATGTCAAGCTTTCATGAGAATTCTCTTTCAGAACTCACCAGATTCAGATTCAGATTCAGAGAAAGAGAATATATCACTTCTCAACTATATTGATGAAAATGACTGAGAATGGCCTGATCTTATACAAGATGAATTAGAGTCAGCTATCTTCTCAAGTTCTATTAAAACTGCTACAGATCCTGATTCAATTAATCACTTGATTATTCAAAATACATATTCCTACTTAAAGAATGAATATTTTGAGCTCTTTTTTAATCTCTTGAAAAATGAATATCATTCTGAATGCTGGAGAGAAGCCACTGGAGTGATTCTTGCAAAACCTAATAGAAAAACTTCAATTTCTAAGTCATATAGAGTAATATCTCTATTGAACTGTCTAGGAAAGGTTTTAGAAAAGATAATAGCTACTCAACTATCTTTTATAAGCTCTATAGATGATTCTCTTTTATTCAGTGAATAAATGAGAGATAGAAAACAGTGTTCTGCAATTGACACTGTTCTCTCAATTGTTCATGATATTCAAATAGCAAAGCATGAGAGTCTGGTCTCAACTGCAGTGTTTATTAATATAAAAGAAGCATTTGATCATGTTTCAAAGTCAAAGTTAATTCAGACATTGAAGATATTAAAACTGCTACTTTCTCTAATAAAATGAGTTAACTGTTTTATATCTAAAAGAATTATACAACTCTTCTTTGATGGAATGAAATAAGACAAGACTGAGATAAAAATAGAAGTATCACAGAAGTCTTCAATCTCACTCATTTTATTTGCAATATACACTGCATATCTATTCAAGAATAGAAATATGAGAATAGTGTGATCTCTGAGTTATATGAATGATATTGGTCTAGTCTACAGCTCAAAAACTATCAAAGAGAATTTGAAAGTAATTGAAGAAGCTGCAAAGAAAATCTTTGTTAGAGCAGATATCAATCAAATTCAATTTGATATGAATAAAACTGAGTTAATTCATTTCTTTTCTAGATTCAATGAGAAAGAACTATCTCTAACTCTTTTAAATAGAGAGATTAAACTCAGTGTAAATGTCAAATAGTTAGAAGTATGGTTAAACTCTAAGTTGAATTTTAAATATCACATTCAACAAAGAACTGTCAAGGCAGAAAGACTATTGAATAACATAATCAGACTATCAAATACAGAGAGAGGTCTATTCTTCCAGGCTATGAGACAGTTATATATAGCCTGTATTACATCAGTAGCTGATTATGAAGTTCAAGTTTGATAAAATAATCAAGGCAATTTCACTGAACTCTTTCAAAGTCTGCAAAACAGAGCCTTGAGAAGAATTCTGAAAGCATTCAAATCATCTTCTATTAAAGCAATGAAAATTGAAGCTTCAATTCCTTCTCCTGCTATTAGATTTGAAAAGGCCTGTATAAACTATGCTCTGAGAGTTGTAAAGATGAGCTCAAATCATATAATCAGAGAAAGAGTCTCTTCTTCATTTTCATTAATTAACTCTGGAAATGAACTGGATTGAAATAGATTTCTTGATTAGAATGAAAATAATTCTTCAAAGAAAATGCCTTCTCAACTGTACAGACTATGCTCTCTGATTAAAAATCAATTTTCTTCTTTAAATATTGAAAAAGTTGATCATGAGAAGTTATCTCTCTGAAGAAAAAAGCTTGAATCTCTTATAGACTTATAAATAAGTGAACTATCAAAAGAGAAAGAATATGAACAGCATTTGAAGAGAATTTCTACAATCAATATAAAAGACTCTATTCTGATTTATTCAGATGACTCAAAAAATGAGAACTTGAATAGATTAGACACAGGCATTGCTTATACTGAAGATAATATTAATTTTATCTCAGATTTCTGAAATCTAGGCTCTGAATGTGAAGTCTTTGATGCTGAACTATTTACAATAGTGAAAGCTTTCAAACTCATTGAAATAAAATCTCATAAAAGAGGAAATTGTTTGAAAGAGGCATGAATATTCTCTGATAGTCAAGCTGCTTTAAAAAGACTTAGAAATAGTCAGATTCATAATGATCAAATGAATCTTGAACTGATCTTAAACTCTGTTTTAAAAATTCAAAAGAGAAGAATATCAAAGCTGAGAATTTATCTACACTGAGTTCCTACTCATATGAATATTCATGACAATGAATTGACTGATTCAGCTGTAAAAAAGGGTGCAGAATTAAGCAGATCTATTCAAAAAATTATGTTCTGATCTTTTATAAAGAGAAAAATAAAAGAATCTTGTTTAGACAAGTGAAATGAAAGCTGGCAGAAATAAAAGAAGAGTATACATTATTCAAGATTTGAAACAAAACTCAAGTGAAAATCTTGTTCAATTAAATGTAAAAAGAAAATATTCTCATCTATAATACAGCTGAAACTAGAACATGGCTATTTCAAATCTTATATACAAAGATTTGATGATAGATTTGACTCAATAGAATGCTCATTCTATAATACAAATGAGAATTCTGAGCATATTATAATACACTGTGCATTATACAATAGTCTCAGAGTCAGATTGAAAGAGAAGTATGATCTAAATCAATTAAATATGAGATTCTTATTCTCAACTGAGATAGGAATTAAATACTTAATAGACTTTCTATCAGAAACTCAAGCAGTTATAAGAAAATGACTAAATTCAGAATTATCTGAATATGAAGAGAAGGAAATCAATCAGATATAGTCTGTTAAAACAGCTATACACTCTCTTTTAATAATTTGTTTTATTATAGTCTCTCTTTACTTTATCTTTTTCTGTATCTTTTTCTTTCAGTTTCTTTCTATCTATCTATTTAATGTGTCTATCTTTGAGACTGTGTTCTTTCTCTCTTTTCTTTTGTCATGATATTGTCAAATGATTTCAAAGTATCAAAAGATGTTAAAACACTGCAATTTGTGAACAGTTTTTGTATTCTGGGCTGGAATTTTCTGATTTTGCATATCTGAAATTGATGAATGTACAATAGGTAACTTTACAGACATAGAAAAAACCCTGAGAACTAAAGTTCTCAGGTAGATGTCATAGTCTCTGACTGCATACATCTATAATTGAAGAATAATAATAATAATAATAATCTTCTATTATTACTTATTTATAGTAATACTCTTCTTCTCTCTCTCTTAGACTGACTGCTGAAATCATGAATTTCACATTTGATTTCATTTGATCTGATCTCATACATTTTTTGACGTGAATCCCGCTGGGACTAGTCATTAAAAAAACATGTAAAGTGACTATATATGAGATCTTAAAATGAAATCATGACTTGAAAAAAATGAGAAAGTGATTTCATTTGATTTCATTTAGTCTCATTCTTGACATAAAGTGACTATTTTTAGACATTTTAAGGTTTTCTTTTGACTATTTTTAATTTTTTAAAAAGTAATGCTTTTTAGTAATACTCAAATTAGATTTAAAGTTATTTAAAGCAATAAAAATAATTTAAATTGAGAAGTGAAAATCATAATCTTATTTGAAAAATGTGATAAGAGTAGATAGTAAGTCTCACTGAGACAGTATGAGACTACTATCTAATGTTAAAACTGTGTAATAGAATTGATTGAATTGGTAATAAGACTATCAAAAAATCTGATTCTAGTCTCAGACACGGTTATACAGTCAGTCTACTCTCTCTCTTTTTATCTTAATTTTAAATCATTCTCAGAACTTCTTCTGATCTTACTACTACTGTATAAGACTCTTCACTATTTTCTTTTTCAATCTTTTATAGATGATGTTATCTGTATTATTTCTATACTTAGTTCAATCTAAATCTATCAGAAGTATTACTTAAAATTATTATTATTTTACTTTCTTACAGAGTCTCTTTAAGATATTATAACATGTCTTATAATCTATCTTCTCTAGACTGACCGTGTGACCGTGTCTGAGACCAGAATCAGATTTTTTGATAGTCTCATTATCAATTCAACTGATCTCATTACACGGTTTTAACATTAGATAGTAGTTTCATACTGTCTCAGTGGGACTTACTGTCTACTCTTATCACATTTTTCAAATGAGATCATGATTTTCACTTCTCAATTTAAATTATTTTTATTGCTTTAAATGACTTTAAATCTCATTTGAGTATTATCAAAAAGTGTTACTTTTTAAAAAATTAAAAATAGTCTAAAAAAAACCTTAAAATGTCTAAAAATAGTAACTTTACGCCAAGAATGAGACTAAATGAGATCAAATGAGATCACTTTCTCATTTTTTTCAAGTCATGGTCCCATTTTAAAATCTGATATATAGTCACTTTGCATGTTTTTTTGATAGCCAGTCCCAGCGGGATTCACGCCAAGAAATGTATGGGACCAGATCAAATGAAATCAAATGTGAAATTCATGGTCCCGGCGGCCAGTCTAATCTTCTCTTACTTAAATGTTTTCTTCTTCTCTCTCTTCAATCTGTGACAGCACTCACGCGCCTTGATGATTCACAGAACTGTAGAATATTTGAAGAAGAATGATATAATTAATTTCAGTAAGTATTGAAGAGAGATAAAGACAGAAGAGATAATTAGAAATAATATAATAATAATAATAATAATAATAATGATAATAATAATAATAATAATAATAATAATAATGATAGTGATAATAATAATAATAATAATAATAATAATAATAATAATAATAATAATAATAATGAAAGAAGAAGTGTATTGAAATATATTACTGACTTATCAAATATAAGAAGATTCAAAGAAAATATTAATAGCTTTCAGAGATGTACAGAAACAGCTACAGTATTATATAGTAATATTATCTTCATTTAATACATGTACTGTTAATATTCTTTGTATACAGTTATTATATAATCTGTATCAGAGATACATGTGAAAAACAGATCTGTATTACTAGAATAAATGATTGCAGCAATTCTCTCTTTTCATATTATAAAGATAAGTTGTTCTTATTTCTTTCTTCTCTCTTTTCTCTTCTTCAATCAATCATTAATTTCAATCTAATATGCATAAGACTTTATTATTATTATTATTCTTCAATTATAGATGTATGCAGTCAGAGACTATAACATCTACCTGAGAACTTTAGTTCTCAGGGTTTTTTCTATGTCTGTAAAGTTAACTATTGTACATTCATCAATTTCAGATATGCAAAATCAGAAAATTCCAGCTCAGAATACAAAAACTGTTTACAAATTGCAGTGTTTTAACATCTTTTGATACTTTGAAATCATTTGACAATATCATGACAAAAGAAAAGAGAGAAAGAACACAGTCTCAAAGATAGACACATTAAATAGATAGATAGAAAGAAATTGAAAGAAAAAGATACAGAAAAAGATAAAGTAAAGAGAGACTATAACAAAACAAATTATTAAAAGAGAGTGTATAGCTGTTTTAACAGACTATATCTAATTAATTTCCTTCTCTTCATATTCAGATAATTCTGAATTTAGCCATTTTCTTATAGCTGCTTGAGTTTCTGATAGAAAGTCTATTAAGTATTTAATTCCTGTCTCAGTTGAGAATAAGAATCTCATATTTAATTGATTTAGATCATACTTGTCTTTCAATCTGGCTCTGAGACTATTGTATAATGCACAGTGCATTATAATGTGCTCAGAATTCTCATTTGTATTGCAGAATGAGCATTCTATTGAGTCAAATCTATCATCAAATCTTTGTATATAAGATTTGAAATAGCCATATCCTAGTTTCAGCTGTATTATAGATGAGAATATTTTCTTTTTATATTTAATTGAACAAGATTTTCACTTGGGTTTTATTTTAAATCTTGAATAATGTATACTCTTCTTTTGTTTCTGCCAGCTTTCATTTCACTTATCTAAACAAGATTCTTTTATTTTTCTCTTTATAAAAGATCAGAACATAATTTTTTGAATAGATCTGCTTAATTCTGCACTCTTTTTTGCAGCTGAATCAGTCAATTCATTGCTATGAATATTCATATGAGCAGGAACTCAGTGCAGATGAATTCTCAGCTTTAATATTCTTCTCTTTTGAATTTTTAAAACAGAGTTTAAGATCAGTTCAAGATTCATTTGATCATTATGAATCTGACTATTTCTAAGTCTTTTTAAAGCAGCTTGACTATCAGAGAATATTCATGCCTCTTTCAAATAATTTTCTCTTTTATGAGATTTTATTTCAATGAGTTTGAAAGCTTTCACTATTACAAATAGTTCAGCATCAAAGACTTCACATTCAGAGCCTAGGTTTCAGAAATCTGAGATAAAATTAATATTATCTTCAGTAAAAGCAATGCCTGCATCTAATCTATTCAAGTTCTCATTTTTTGAGTTATCTGAATAAATCAGAATAGAGTCTTTTACATTGATTGTAGAAATTCTCTTCAAATACTATTCATATTCTTTCTCTTTTAATAGTTCACTTATTTGTAAGTCTATAAGAGATTCAAGCTTTTTTCTCCAGAGAGATAACTTCTCATGATCAACTTTTTCAATATTTAAAGAGAAAAATTGATTTTTGATCAGAGAGCATAGTCTGTACAGTTGAGAAGGCATTTTCTTTGAAGAATTATTTTCATTTCAATCAAGAAATCTATTTCAATCCAGTTCATTTCCAGAGTTAATTGATGAAAATGAAGAAGAGACTCTTTCTCTGATTATATGATTTGAGCTCATCTTTACAACTCTCAGAGCATAGTTCATACAGGCCTTTTTAAATCTAATAGCAGAAGAAGGAATTGAAGCTTCAATTTTCATTGCTTTAATAGAAGATGATTTGAATGCTTTCAGAATTCTTCTCAAGACTCTGTTTTACAGACTTTGAAAGAGTTCAGTGAAATTCCCTTGATTATTTCATCAAACTTGAACTTCATAATCAGCTACTGATGTAATACAGCCTATATATAACTGTCTCATAGCCTGGAAGGATAGACCTCTCTCTGTATTTAATACTCTGATTATATTATTTAATAGTCTTTCTGCCTTGACAGTTCTTTGTTGAATGTGATATTTAAAATTCAACTTGAAGTTTAATCATACTTCTAATCATTTGACATTTACACTGAGTTTAATCTCTCTATTTAAAAGAGTTAGAGATAGTTCTTTCTCATTGAATCTAGAAAAGAAATGAATTAACTCAGTTTTATTCATATCAAATTGAATTTGATTGATATCTGCTCTAACAAAGATTTTCTTTGCAGCTTCTTCAATTACTTTCAAATTCTCTTTGATAGTTTTTGAGCTGTAGACTAGACCAATATCATTCACATAACTCAGAGATTGCACTATTCTCATATTTCTATTTTTGAATAGATATGCAGTGTATATTGCAAATAAAATGAGTGAGATTGAAGATCTCTGTGATACTTCTATTTTTATCTCAGTCTTGTCTTGTTTCATTCTATCAAAGAAGAGTTGTATAATTCTTTTAGACATAAAACAGTTAACTCATTTTATTAGAGAAAGTGACAGTTTTAATATCTTCAATGTCTGAATTAACTTTGACTTTGAAACATAATCAAATGCTTCTTTTATATCAATAAAAACTGCAGTTGAGACCAGACTCTCATACTTTGCTATTTGAATATCATGAATAACTGAGAGAACAGTGTTAATTGCAGAACACTGTTTTCTATCTCTCATTTATTCACTGAATAAAAGAGAATCATCTATAGAGCTTATAAAAGATAGTTGAGTAGCTATTATCTTTTCTAAAACCTTTTCTAGACAGTTCAATAGAGATATTACTCTATATGACTTAGAAATTGAAGTTTTTCTATTAGGTTTTGCAAGAATCACTCCAGTGGCTTCTCTCCAGTATTCAGAATGATATCCATTTTTCAAGAGATTAAAAAAGAGCTCAAAATATTCATTCTTTAAGTAGGAATATGTATTTTGAATAATTAAGTGATTAGACTGACCGTGTGACCGTGTCTGGGACCAGGACCAGATTTTTTGATAGTCCCATTATCAATTCGACTGATCCCATTACACGGTTTTAACATTAGATAGTAGTCCCATACTGTCTCAGTGAGACTTACTGTCTACTCTTGTCACATTTTCCAAATGGGACCATGATTTCCACTTCTCAATTTAAATTATTTTTATTGCTTTAAATGACTTTAAATCTCATTTGAGTGTTATCAAAAAGTGTTACTTTTTAAAAAATTAGAAATAGTCTAAAAAAAACCTTAAAATGTCTAAAAATAGTAACTTTATGCCAAGAATGAGACTAAATGGGACCAAATGGGACCACTTTCTCATTTTTTTCAAGTCATGGTTCCATTTTAAGATCTCATATATAGTCACTTTACCTGTTTTTTTGATAGCCAGTCCCAGCGGGATTCACGCCAAGAAATGTATGGGACCAGACCAAATGGGACCAAACGTGAAATTCATGGTCCCGGCGGCCAGTCTACAAGTGATTAATTGAATCAGGATCTGTAGCAGTTTTAACAGAACTTGAGAAGATAGCTGACTCTAATTCATCTTGTGTAAGATCAGGCCATTCTCAGTCATTTTCATCAATGTAGTTGAGAAGTGATATATTCTCTTCCTCTGAATCTGAATCTGAATCTGATGAGTTCTGAAAGAGAATTCTCATGAAAGCTTGACATTTTTCCTCAAAAGAGTTTACTGTATATAATTTATTCTGAAACTCATATTCTAGAGCTGGAAGTTTTGCTACACTTCTTGTTTTAGTATAGTTAAAAGCTTTAAAAACTTCCTTCTCTTATACTTCTTCAAGAAATTTATTTCAGCAGTCTGTTTTAACTCTTTTAATATCTGAAAAATATTCATTTCTGACAGCTTTGAACTCTTCATTAGATATTACATCATTCTTTCAATCTCTTCTAGCAGTAGCTAATTCTTTTCTTTTAGATGAGATATTCTCATTTCATCAAGGTTTTGAATACTCAGAAGATTTTCTTTTTAAAATATTATCTCTAACACTTGTTAGAATAATAGATGTAATAAGCTTCACTCTATTCTCAAGTATTTCATTTGAGATATCTTGATCAGAATTTCAATATAGCTCATTCTGTCTTTCAGATTTTAACAGTTTTATACTCTCTTTAACTGCTTTTCAATCAGCTTTTTCAAAGTTATACTGATTAGAGAGAAAAGGATTTTCACTCATTTGTTTTTCACTCAGTTCAATATCAAATTGAATAATCTCATGATCTGATTCTGATGTCTTATTTGAATTAATAAACTAGTTTATAAGTCTTCTTTTCATTAGATTTTATAATATGAATGTTAGATCTATAATAGACTTCTGTTTCATATCTTTTCTAAAGAATGTTTATTGATCAGACTTATTAATCAAATCTATTAAATGCTTAAAGATTCATTTAATCAGATTATCAGCTCTCACTACTCTCTTGCATTCTGAATTTCATCAGAGATGATATGCATTGAAATCTTCTACAATTATAGAGTTTCTTAATGAAGTTTTATTCAGAAATTCTCTATCAATTGTTCAGATATTGTTATTTTTCTTCAATGACTTTTCATTATAGATATTTATGAGCTGTATAGTATCAAACTCATTTTCTTTATCTATAATATCACTCATCAGAATATCAGGGTCAGACATGATATCAAATCTTAGATTAAATTGATATCTTGATCTCTTTCTTTCATAGATCACTACTCTTGACTTTATCTCTGACTTTTGAGGTAAAAAGCAGTAGTAGCTTGAATGAGAAATGACATATTTTTGCTCAGCATCAAAATTCGGCTCCTGAAGCAGTATAAAATCAACTTTTTATTCAAATGCAATTTGAAGACAAGAATAAATGCAATTTGAGTTTCTATCTACATTATTTTGAATAAATGTGACTACGGGCGCTAGCTACTCACAGGATGCATCTTAAGCTAATTACATTTAATCCTCTATAATTAACTGATCACTGTGTCTGTCTCTCGGGCCAGTCACTAATTTCCAGGGGCATTAGTTAGTGACTGCCACCGCCCACTTGATGGTGTACACACCAAGCTTCCGGTTGCTGATCTCAGCTTCATCAGATGTTCATAGGCCTATCAATCAGCTGTCATGGCCTCGCCCTGTGTTAGAGACTAATCATAGGCTTGATGACTGCAGTTCTCCCTGCCAGTATTAGGGGCTGGCAGTGAGCTTGCAGGCTCTAGCCTATCAGGGTGCCCTGTCTAGGGTCTAGATGCGCATCTAGACCTGCTAGTCAGATGGTTTTTAAAATCATTCCCTGTATTTGAGGGGGAGCTAGGCTTCAATGATGGCCCTAGTTAGGGACTTGCTTAAGTAGTGTATAACCACTACATTAGGCTTGGCTCTATATCATTAGAACCTTGACAGGTGCACAGTAGAATAGTGGGACATTGACATCTCATGCCGGCCCTGGTGGGTGTTTGCAGGATCTCACTTAACTAGTGGCTTGGCTTGCAGTTGAGAGTTCTACCCCGCATCAAGCCTTACTAATTAGGCTCAGCCCCTATTACATGGGGGCTTTCATGGGTAAGAAGTGGCAGGTGCCAGCGGTGGGATTCGAACCCATACACTTCTAATGTGTGCGGCCTTGATTACCAGTCTTACCAACTGGGCCACGCTGGCATATGCATAAGACTCTTAACTCTCTTCTTTTTCAATCTTTTACAGATGATGTCATCCGTATTATTTCTATACTTAGTTCAGTCTAAATCTATCAGAAGTGTTACTTAAAATCATTATTATTTTACTTTCTTACAGAGTCTCTTCAAGGCATTATAACATGTCTTACAATCAGTCTTCTCTTACTTAAATGTCTTTTTCTTCTCTCTCTTCAATCTGTGACAGTGCTCACGTGTCTTGATAGTTCACAGAACTGCAGAATATTTAAAGAAGAATAATATAATTAATTTCAGTGAGTATTAAAGAGAGATGAAGATAGAAGAGATAATCAGAAATAATATAATTATAATAATAATAATAATAATAATAATAATAATAATAGTAATAATAATAATAATAATAATAATAATAATAATAATAATAATAATAATAATAATAATAATAATAATAATAATAATGAAAGAAGCAGTATATTGAAATATATTACTGACTTATCAAATATAAAGAGACTTAAAGAAAATATTAATAGCTTTCAGAGATGTACAGAAACAGCTACAGTATTAGACTAACTGCTGAAATAATGAATTTTACATTTAATTTCATTTGATCTGATCTCATACATTTCTTGGTATGAAGTCTGCTGAGACTAATCATTAAAAAAACATGCAAAGTGACTATATATCAGATCTCAAAATAAGATCATGACTTAGAAATATTAAGAAAGTGATCTCATTTAATCTCATTTAGTCTCATTCATAGCATAAAGTTACTATTTTTAGACATTTTAAGATTTTTTTAAACTATTTTTAATTTTTTAAAAAGAAACACTTTTTGATAATGCTCAAATAAGATTTAAAGTCATTTAAAGCAATAAAAATAATTTAAATTGAGAAGTGAAAATCATGATCTCATTTGAAAAATATAATTAGAGTAGACAGTAAGTCTCACTGAGACAGTATGAGACTACTATCTAATGTTAAAACTGTGTAATGAGGTCAGTTAAATTAATAATAAAATCATTAAATATTCTGATCTCAGTCTCAGACACAGTCACATAGTCAGTCTATACAGTGTTGTATAGTAATATTATCTTCATTCAATACATGCACTGTTGATATTCTTTGTATACAGTTATTATATAATCTATATCAGAGATACATGCAGAAAACAGATCTTTATTACTAGAATGAATAATTGCAGCAATTCTCTATTTTCATATTATAAAGATAAGTTATTCTCATTTCTTTCTTCTCTCTTTTCTCTTCTTCAATTAATCACTAATTTCAAGCTGGTATGAAAACTATTAAAACACTCTCAGAAACTTTCAAATTGAAGAGTATAGATTAATTAAATTTCAAATGCAGAAGAAATTAAATTATCTTCTACAGATTCAATTACTCATCTCTCTCTTAAATAAAATAGCAGTTATGTCTTTCTTTCCTCTCAATCAAACAAAACATAGTCTGTGAAAAGTAAGTATCATATCAGATTATAATGATCAACACAGTCTCAGCATGCAGAGCTGTATACATGTAGTATGTACTGAACTGAGAGACTGTATAAGTTGCAAATCAGCAGCAGCATCTCAGAAAGAGCTGTGCAGTGTGAGAAAGCTGTAACTCTCTATTATATATACAGAGAATGAATTGCTGCAGTAAGTGTATATACATTGTATAAAAGTAATACTTTTTAATAACACTCAGTCTCTGATATCATGAAAATAGAGTCTCTTCATGAGATCTGTTTTTATCAAAAGTCAGAGAATCTTATATTTCTCAAGATCATCTTTATACATCTTATCTGTGAAATTAATGAGAGAAATCATCAATTTCAGCATTCTATTCTTAATATTATTCAAGTGACAGCAGAGTTCATTCTAATCACACTTTTTAAGTGTATGTTTTCTAATTATTCACATTTATACAGATATATACTGATTATTTATTAAATAGTGTTAAGATAATAACTCATTGTAGCTGTGTTACTCTCACTGTAAGAAATATACAGTTAATAATAAATATTATAAAGACTCTGAGAAGTAAGTATTTTAAGAATACTGCAGCTCTACAATCTTGATTTTTTTATTTTTATTTTTTATTTTTTTCTTTTTCTTATATTTTTTTTTCTTTCTCTTTTTATTTTGTTTTTTGTTTTTTTGTTTTTTTTGTATTTTATATTTTTTTATAATTAAAATTATATAAATTATACTCTATATTCAGAAAAGTAATGATATTTGATAACATTCTCTGTTGAATTTTCAACAAATGAGTACTATATTATAATATTATGTAAGTGAGAAATGATTTCATGATCTCATTTAATATTATTCTCAATAATGAGATCAGAATGAAAATGTAACTAAGAATTCAAATATATTCTTTATTTAAGACTAGATTTTTATTTGAAAAGTGAATCTGAAATCTTTAATATTTGAAATAATGTGATTTGAAATCAATGTAATGAATACAAATCATGATCAGAAGTAATGCTTTTAGACAATATAATAACTATAAAGTTTGATTCTGGTCTCAGACACGGTTACACGGTCAGTCTGAAGATTACAATATAATTATGCCTTTAGAATGAATTCTAAAACACAAGAATTGTTAACTGAACTTGATCAAGAAAGACGACGGCGTCAAGACGCGGAAGCTGAGAGAAGAAGTGAAAGAAGATGATGTGAAAAAGAGCAATGACTATATGAGAAGAATTAATAATAACATGAAGAAGAGTAATAATGACATAAAGAAGTAGAAGTTCTGACTTTAAGTACAGAGTTATCAACACTGTCTCTCTTTCTACATGTCTGTTATGAATTATTAATCATCATTCAGATTGTGACAGACTCTACTCAGACAACTCAAGATATAATAATAAGACTGATAAATTAAAGAGTTTCATCTCATATTACATTGTAAGAGATATTCACTGAGAAGTAAATGAAGATGTAATATAAACTTAATCAGTATTCTTATTTCTTAATAGAAAAGCTCTTTCTCTTTCTACATTAGCTTAACTACATTCATTAACTTATCAGCTTAATTTTCTCAGAGTGAGATCTTCAGTACTATGAATGAGAAACAGTGAAAAATCAAGTATGAGTTATAGTAGACTGAATATATGAGAATAATGAGCTTAAACAGACATTCAGCTTGCATGAATTAATTATCTTTGAAAGTCATGCTAATCTTAAGCTTTTAATACAGATAGATGATTTGAATCTGAGTAATTAACAGTTATTCATTAAACTTATGATGAGAAATAAATTAAGTAGTCTCAGTGACTAAATAATTAATGCGGTCACTCAGTATTATCTTGATATAAGAAATCAAGACATATGAGTTTGAAATCTGCAGGAAATACATTAAATTCAGAACTTAAGCATCTCAGGTTTCTAATAAATACAGAGATGTATAAATTACTTCAATAAAATCACTCTATATTCTTGAAATAGAAAGTTATTATTGCATGTATTTAATTATCACTTCTTTGTATTTTCTATGTTCTTGTTATCTTAGTATAATCTTAACATCTGTATTTTCTTCTGTATAATTAACACTTAATCTGTATTTAACATTATATAAGAACTTATCATAAGCTCTGCTTGCATATAAGTATAATGAAAGAATAATAATAATAATAATAATAATAATAATAACTGAATCAAGTATCAGAAAGAGAATGAGTAAGAAGAATAAAATAAAGAAAAAAGAGATTACAGTGATTATAACAGAATAGACAGATTAATTCTATATCTATTATTAAAATGATAATAAGTATATCTCATCACTTACTATTAGACTGACCGTGTGACCGTGTCTGAAACCAGGATCAGATTTTTTGATAGTCTCATTATCAATTCAACTGATCTCATTACACAGTTTTAACATTAGATAGTAGTCTCATACTGTCTCAGTGAGACTTACTGTCTACTCTTATCACATTTTTCAAATGAGATCATGATTTCTACTTCTCAATTTAAATTATTTTTATTGCTTTAAATGACTTTAAATCTCATTTGAGTGTTATCAAAAAGTGTTACTTTTTAAAAAATTAAAAATAGTCTAAAAAAAACCTTAAAATGTCTAAAAATAGTAACTTTATGCTAAGAATGAGACTAAATGAAATCAAATGAAACTACTTTCTCATTTTTTTCAAGTCATGATTTCATTTTAAGATCTGATATATAGTCACTTTACATGTTTTTTTAATAGTCAGTCCCAGCGGGATTCACGCTAAGAAATGTATAAGATCAGACCAAATGAGATCAAATGTGAAATTCATGATCCCGGCGGCCAGTCTACTTACTATCAAGTACAAGAGATCTCACAAGCTTACTTAGAATGAAATTGTAAGAGAAATGACTCAGAATATTCATTCTTTTAAAGAAATAATTAATAAGAAGTCAGATAATTCTTATTTCTACTTAAAGTAATTAGTTACGGTTATCATCACATAGTTATTCTTCTATATAGTTATCAAGAGAGTTCAGTACAGTTATATATACACTGAAGAAGTCTTTATCTTTCTATATATTATTGATAATCTGTTATTTATCATGTATTTTATTCATACTTTCAGTCTAGATGTTGAAGAAATCAATGATATCAGTCTTTATTTAACTATTATCACTCAGATACTAGTATTTATCTAAAGAGCTCTAGTATTCTCTTCTACTCTATAAGAATAATATAATTAAACTGACTGTATGACCGTGTCTGAGATCAGAATCAAACTTTATAGTTATTATATTATCTAAAAGTATTACTTCTGATTATAATTTGTGTTTAATACATTGATTTCAAATCATGTTATTTCAAATATTACAGGTCTTAGATTCACTTTTCAAATAAAAATCTAGTCTTAGATAAAGAATATATTTAAATTCTTAGTTACATTTTCATTCTGATCTCATTATTGAAAATGATATTAAATGAGAATATAAAATCATTTCTCACTTACATAATATTATAACATAGTGCTCATTTATTGAAAATTCAATAGAGAGTGTTATTAAATATTATTACTTTTCTAAACACAGATTATAATTAATATAATTTTAATTATAAAAAAAAATATAAAATATAAAAAAAACAAAAAAATAAAAAATAAAATAAAAATAAGAAAAAATCACAATGAAAAAACAAGAGAAAGAAAAAAAGAGAAAGAAAAAAAATAAAAGAAAAAGAAAAAAATAAAAAAAAATCAAGATTGCAGAGCTATAATACTTTTAAAATACTCACTTCTCAGAGTCTTTGTAATGTTTATTATTAACTGTATATTTCTCACAGTGAGAGTAACACAGCTGCAATGAGTTATTATCTTAATATTATCTAAAAATATCTTAATGCACACGAGCCTCTGTGTGCAAAGACATTGCGGAGCTAAGCTCAAAACAGAAGGCCTCACAAGATTGATTTTACAGCTTATTATTAATAATAATAGAAGGGATAGAACTGTAAAAATATATAGAGATTCATTTTTCAGTGCAAAAGCATCAGCTAACTAAGCAAGGAAAAAAATAAAAAACACTCTGCTCTGTCTCACTGACTCATATATCATTCTCAAGAACAGTTTGAATGATCTGAAGAAGGCTTGTAATAGTTCTGAATTTAGTCTTCAGAGCTGTATTCTCCTTGTGCAGAGCCTCATTTTCAATATGAAGAGTCAAAATTTCAATATCACAATCATCAACTGACTCAACACTTACTGTCTGTTTTTTCTAGACTCTAGTCTCTGTATTCTCAGCTGCAGAGCACTTCTTGAATGAACTCTTCTTCTTAACTTTCTTTCTCTTTTCATTCTTCTGCTTCTTTTCTTTCACTTTATCATTCTTCTTACTGACATTGACTATGTATAACTATTAGTTAATTATATTGAAATTGACATATTTCATGTTGAAAAGTGACTCACTTCTATGATAAGAGCAGTGACTTCCAGTGCCATTGTAATAACAACTGACACAAGCTTCATGGCACTGATTCAGAGCGCTGATGCAGATGGTAAAAGAGTCTTCTCCTCTAGCACAGTGACTGCAGGGGACTGCAAAAACAGCATCACAGAATTGTAGAAGAAGAGCTTTATAATTTGTATTGATTTTTGTATTGACCTGACAACCCTCTCACAAGACTGGCTCACAAGTACAGGACAATTTGATGAAAGTCTGTAGCTTCTTTGACAGCTTCTCAGGCATTCTTTCAGTCAAATGAGTCAACAGTTGACTTGATGGTCTAGGACCGACAGATGCAGCAGAGGCAGGCGCAGGCGCAGGTGCAGGACTGAGAATGAGGTTGATAACTGACAGCTCAGCAGGCTGGACAAGGTTGTTAAGAACTATGCTGACTGTTAGAATTGTAATTTTCATCATTTTGAGAATCTTACTTACAATGAATGTGTTTCAAGACATTGTTTTCAGCCATAATAACAGCATTGATGATTTTTTGAACTTCTGATGAATTAATAGAGATAAATGACATGATTTCTGAAAAAAAAAAAAAAACAGCTGGCAGAGATGAAAGATGAGAGATAAGATGAATTCTTCAAAGAGAAAGAGAATACTCTGAGATTCATTCACTTCCCCTCATACATGTGTTGATGACTGCAAGAATTCAATATCCCTTATCACATGATGCAACACAGGTCTTAATAACACAGGCCTCAGAAGATTCTCAATCTCTCAGATTAAAGATGTTATTATATTAAATCTGAACTGTATAGATTAATATTCAGATTGTTTCAATACCTTCTGTAGATCACTAACTACTCATTCTCAGGTTCAGTGATTATAATAGAATTGACCGCAATAGATTCATCAAATTCAATGATTGAATTCAGCAAATCTGTGAGCAGAACAGGCAGAGAGAATGATAGAACAGAGAGTGAAGAACTTGCAGTAATAAAGAATGAGTGAATGAGCAGATCAAATATGAACTGTGAAAAAGATGGAATAAAGAGCGGATGAAGCTATATAGAATATAGATTAGCAGAGACCTATAAAAAGAAAAGGAATATAACTTAGTTATCTGTTGACTTTGATATCTTGTATAATCAATCTCACACATCTGCATGCTTCTGCTTACTTCATCATCAGGCCAGTGAAATCTGAAATAATCAAAGAGTTGTTCAAACAGAAGATCTTGATATGTTTTGACCTGTGAAACTGCAACATATGTGAGACCAGTCTGGAATTCAGTCTCAGAAATATCAAGGACAGCCTGATCAAGTGATAATCCTTGGAATTTATGAACAGTAATGGCATATGCAACTGTAATAGGGAACTGCGTGCAGCTGCAGGCTTGATTAATATGAGAAAAGTCATGACAGCTGTGAAAGATAGGCACAAGTTTAAGACTCTTTCATTTCAAATAAGCAGGGCTGTCATATTTGTCAAAATTAATTAGCAGTGTAAATGAAGAATCTTGATGAGAATCCTTCACATCTGAACTTCATACAATGTTATGAAGAGTCTCAAGAGCATCATTAACAAGGCTGCAGTCTGTTCAAATATTCTGTAGAAGCATGATTCAGCAGCTGATAAAGAGAGAAAGATTCTGATGAAGATTGTCAGCCTTATCAGAATCTAACTGAGAAGTGTCTATATCAATATTTATAACCTGAATATTAATAACAGGTTGTTTACAGCTTTGAATAGTATCATCATTATAGACATGAACATGGCACTTCTTTGCATAAATGTGAATTGCATTCTCAAAGACCGGGGCTTCATGAGGGATAAGAGCCTGCACATACTTTGAAAGAAACTCTCAATCATTCAGAGTTAACTGATCAAGATGAAGATTTTTCAAGATCTCATGAAACTGGCAGCTGATGACATCTTCATCCACTTATCATCAAATCACAGTAAGTTGAATGATTTTACTAAAAGCTAAGTAGATTTGACAGCTCTGAATGTCTTCTTTATAATCAATACATTCATTATGATAGAGTGGAGTTTGAAAAACAGGTGAGAGCTGGTAGAAATCTTCACTGAGAATGACACTGAGATCATTAAAATGAGCATTCTTGTGAGAGAATATATAATAACAGGCCTGATCAATTCATGAGAGTTGTCATAAATCAATCATTGACTTTTCATCAATTAACAGATAGTGAACATCCTTAAAAAGAGCCTGCAAAGATTGAAGATTTTGGGGATTGAGTAGTTCATATGGCATGTTCTTGTGTATGAGGAGCCAAAATAATGCATGCAAGGTTTGAGTGTTAATGAAGTGAGCAGCTACACCAGTTAGTACAGCTTGAATGATTAGGATTGAGAGATCTTGAGCCTCTGCAAGATTTTAAAGAGTTGTAGACAAAATCATAATCAGATAGGTTTTATCAGTGTCACCTTCATCATCTAGATTAATTAGCAAAGGATTCAGAGACCCGCTGTTAAGAATCTCAGTATAATGATAGAGAATAGTGTCATGAAGAAGGTGTTAATCAGAGCCTAGAGTCTTGAGTGAGCCATGTTCATGAAGAGTAGTGTCTGCGGGAAAGTCAGTCTTCATATTGTTTCAAAATTCTGTGTCAAGATTGATATAAGTGCTAACATGAGAGCTTCAATCATAGTTGAAATCTAAGAACTGATGATCAAGCTGTTCACAGTTTCAGGTGTCAATGAGGCCATTATTATCATGCTGTGAGTTTTGACAGGTGAGCAATGCTTAAGAGAGATTAAGCTCTTCTTCATCATTCTGACCATCTTCAAACTCAGGTTCTGGTTCCAGCATGTCTTTATCATAGACATCAACTGAGTGATTATGAGAAAGACAGTAATAATTAAAGACCTCTGTAAAAGAGGGTCAAGAAGTGAGAAGATCAACAATCTTGAGATCTTCAATTTGATGAAAAGAGTGATGAAGAAGAAGTTTGACATAAGTATAGTTCTCTGAATCAGTTTTGAACTGATAAACAGAAAAGTAGATCAACACTTGAAATTTTACACAGGGACATCTCTTAATTTAATGACTGTGAGAAAAGATTTAAAGAAATTCAAGAAATAAAAGATCTTCAAATTCAGTTGATCACTGCTTATATTTTTTCAAAAAGAATGAATCACATTGTAATTCATCAGATTCAAGAATATAGCTATGACAATATTAAGATTCAGGCTGACAATCAACTGCAATTGACTCATGAGAACTCATTTGTAAAGAAAGATTTAAAAGAAGATGATAAATCTTCTGAGCAGATCAATTGCACTTGTCAATGAGCTGATTCATAAGTTTAACAACTGTAGAGAGCAGTGAGTGGCTTGAACTGGCCCTTGGAATCACTTGTTGAACAATCTGATGATAGGATTCTGTGTCTGTTTCAGCCTTGGCAATGTACTTAGACAGATAATTAAGAACAGCATGACTGTCAGTGCAGGGAGCAATGTCAGTATTTGCTAGTCAGCTTACTATAATCAATCTATTGTAGTTATTGAGAATTGAGTTGTTATGATGAGAGTGCAGCTGATAATATCTACTACACAAAGGTTTGAGAATAGCACAGTCAGTCCGGCATTCATGCAGGAAGTGAAATTGGTAATGTAGATTGTCAGTGATCTGGTGTTTACAAATGCAGTACTTTTCACTACAGTGATGACATTGAACACAGTTGAGAACTGCAGATAAATATTCAATGATATTCATCTGATCAGAATGGCTGAGGAAAAGAGATGATCATGCATCTTCAGACTGAGTGTAATTAGGCTCAGGATTCTCAGCTGTAATAATGAGATCTCAGTAGTCAGCAAAGGCTTGATGAGAGTCTTCATCCATGTCAAGTTCAGAATTCAGTGCATTCTTACATTAAAATACACTATGTGAGTGCACTGATCTGCGGCCTTGTCACTTGTAACAAGTTCAGTGATCTAGGATTTTGAATTTTGAGTCTAGAATCTTTTCCTTGAAGATTGCAAGTCATAGATGAAAGTAATGTGCAACTATAGTAGAATAGTCATGAATACTATCTCTTACAAACTTCAACCTCTCAAGGTTGATGCTGTGCTTTCAAATGGCATAGCCAGGGAAGTGATGCATCAGATCATCTCAGTGATAATCTGCAGCTGAGAGAGTAAGAAATAGATGTGAAGATCTGATATTTTGAACATAGGCTTATAGCTGATAACATTTTACATCTTAAAAAGAATGAGTTTCATGAAGACTCTCTGCAAACTGTGTAAGTGAATTCAAAATTGTGACAGATTGTAAAGTGTCAGCAGTAAAAGCAGTCTGCAGCTTCTCTAGAGTGAGGTTCTTAATAAGAGAATCAGTTTGATTGTAGAAAAAGCAGTCTCAATTATTAATCTATCTGTGAAATAGAGAATTGAAAAGAATATATTAAAAACAGCTATGATGAGCAAAGCAGCTGTCATGATATTTAAGAAGAAACTGTGTATAATCTGTAAGACTAATTGTTCTTTATCTAGAAAGAATGAATTCAGCTTCACCTTGTGAGAAAAGTGTTGAAAAGGCCTAAGAAAAGAGTGAGTGAGTGTTGTTAAACTTACTAAGTGATGTATTACAGACTGAAGACAGAGTGAGATGATCAATCTGTTCTCACTGTGATATTTCAAGTTCATAGTGAAGTTGCTCAACTTTGAACTGTGAGATTAAAAGATCTGAAACATCAGAGTATTCAGGTGAGATATTCAAGTTGTCAAGATTCAAATAATTCTCATTCTCAATGACTGTTAATTCTTGCTTATCAAGCTCATGAAAAGGAATCTGATCAGAGACATCTTCATTTTCAGATAACTAATTTCAAGTCTCTTTGTCAATCACAATGTTCTGATAACTGGGATGGTTTTTATGAAGATAGATTAGTCATTGAGCAACAGCTTCTTTGTAAATCATGAAATCTCAGTGAAACTGATATTGCAAGCAGAGATCTGTATTTGAATTTAAAGACTTCAATATAATAATATTAAGGTTCTTAGAAAGAAGTGAGAGAGTGTTATAAACACAGTCAGTGTCTCTAAGAAAGCTAATAACATGGTCTTTATACTTATACTGATGTTCTCTGACTTGACAGACCTCAATGAAGACATGCATGTGTGAAATTAATATCTCTTCAACCTGACTGAGAACAGGGAGATCTGAATCAAGATCACTGAGATCAAGGTTATTCTCTTGAGAGAATAAAAATGACTTGTCAGACAGCTGTCTCAAATCAACAGTATGATAATGAGTACAAATGTCATCTTGAAGATTCATTCTGAACCAGCAAATTCAACAACAGCTACAGGTCTTCATCTGTAAATCTTCAAGTATGTGATGAAATTCCTGCATACACTGCTAATCATCAGAATTAACAGCTGAATCTGTAAGATAAGTAGAACTCTGAGAGTTCATCAGAGAATCTGGGACAATTGCAGCCTGTAACTGATCATGTTTCTGAAGAATTGTGAGAGCTTCTATATTTGATATGTCAATTGAGCTTTCAGGCCATGTAGAATGTCAAGATGTCAAGAGGCTGCTAACTCTTCTATTGAGTCAATTAATGAATGAATCTGCAGAGCTCTGAGAAACAGGGCTTTGAGAAGTTGAGAATAAGAAAAATGATGTAAAAGGTGTCTGCAGTGAAAGCATGCCTGTAAAAGTGAAATGAGATTAACTTGAAAATGAGTTGAAGAGTGATACAGATAATTGATGAAAGGCTGAAGAGAGATCTGTAGAACTGAGAGATGAATTAATTATCAAAGATAACAGCTGCAGCTGTTTTCTCAATTGAGTTAAGAATGAAGTTGATGAGAGATATTCTCTATAATATCTGACAACATGATGAGCTCTTTGAATGGCAGTTTTCTTTTTACAGACTGCTGTCAATGAAGATGCATCAGAACTATGAATCTCACAGTGATAAAACTTAACCTCAGATGACATGTCTGTTTCAATAGACTGTTCACAGGCTCAAGAGGCTGCTGTTGATTGCATGAAGTGTTGACATGCCTGAGGTGGCAGAGGAAGTTCAGGCTCATTTACCACAGAATCTGTGACTGTAGAAGGATCTGGTTTCACTGCACACATCTGTTTATAGTTCTACACAGTGTAAAGAGGTAATCAGTGATAGAAAAGATGTAATGAGAGAAGATTACAATACCTGAGTCCTCTGAGTGCAGCATTGAAGGCAGACAGCTGTAGAAGTAGTAGAATGCTGTAAAGAAATGAATTGATCAAGAGACTGGTTTTACAAGCAGTGAATGCAGGCTTTTGACGCATTATTCATTCTTGAGAATCTATGAGAGGTGATTGATCAGATGCGTTATCTATTCAAGAATCTGTACAGAGTAGGTAGTTGATAAGATGCATGATCAATTATTCAAGAATCTGTATTCAAGAATCTGTACAGAGTAGATAGTTGATGAGATGTGTAATCTATTATTCAAGAATCTGTACAGAGTAGATGATATGATTGATGATATGGTTGATGAGATGAAAGATGAACGCGTTGTGAGTGTGTAGAAGAAGTCATAGTGTAATGTCACAGAATTGTGCTTTGCTTAATTCTACATCAATCAGTGGGCTGTATTCACACCAAGAACCTCAAAAAGGAAATTCTCTACTTTTAATGACCAGGGTTTTCATCATATATTTGCTTCGCTTCGCTCCGCAAATAAATAATCTGTATATATCTGTGGCGTGCTTCCGCCCTCTATTCAAGTCAATCCTCTATTCAGCTCTAGCTTCCGCTTCATTCCTTACTGTTTTCTGAAGCTTTCACTTCTATCTTCTCTCTCTGCTCTTTCCTTCATATGTGATTACTTCTTCTATGAGAGCTTTCACTTCTTCTCTACAGAGTCTTCATTCTTTTCTTCATATGTGATCACTTCTTCTATGAGAGCATTCACTTCTTCTCTACAGAGCCTCTGTTCTTCTCTTCATAGATGATCACTTCTTCTACAAGAGCTAATCTCTATAGAACAATCACTGTATATATAAGAGTGTACATCTATCTCTCATCTTTAAGAGAATAAGACAAGTTTTTACCCTTATATCTGACTCTATATAGCAGTGTACACTACAATTTAATAGCATGTCTTATTAAGAATCAAGTTCTTCTAGTCTCTTTAACTTTCACTTCACTCTCAATATACATAGCACTGGTGATTGGACCAGGCTGCGGACACTGAGAATTGACTAGCTGATAATCAGTCTGATTAGTTACTCTATCTTCTTTCAATACTGCAGCTAGTGATTAATCTAGCCTGCAGTCATTTAAATCTATCTCATTCAATACTACAGCTGATGATAGGTCTGACTGATAATTATTTAAGCATCTTTCACTTCAGAATGTCATAGCACTAGTGATCAGTCTAGAACATGATCACAGTCACAGTAAACTCATCTTCACACTCTTATATAACTTCATCAGTCTCATCAAAATAATGAAGCAGAACAGATAAATCACTCAGAGCAGCTTCTATCAGTCACTTTCTTTCACTGAACTGAACAAGCTTATCAGTGAAATTGAACAACTCATCTGAGAATTCACTGATGAACCTGACTTAGAATGAACTTACTCACAAGCAATGACTGAAAAGCATGCTATTATAATTACAGAAGTCTGACAGAACATAGATGAATAGTATAAGAGTGTCAAAAGCCAAGTGATGCTGTATAATTGTATCAAAGTGAAAGACATTCTTATGAGTGTATCAGTCAGGTGTTACAATAACATAAAAACAGCTCTTAACTCTGCTTCAGTAGCAGAATAGAAGAATGTCATTGATCTCTGATTGTGAGCCTTCTGCACAGATGTCACAAAGAATACTAAGAAGAGAGATTTAATAGCTTCAAGCTTTCATAAATTCAACTATCAGAACTGTGCTTCTTCTGATGAAGCAGCAATACTAGATATAATTAAGAAGTTAGAACAGCTAGAAGCCTGACTGATCTGACAAGAGAGTGAGCTCAATGAATATGAACATTAGCTTGATCAGTGAAAGAAGCAGTTGAATGAGTGTACTGCTCTTGTTAATGAATATGTTAACAAACTTCAAGAGAATCTCAAATGATTGATAGATGAAAGAAGCAGATTAGTGAAAGTGTGAAATAGCTTCTGTACTGAGAAAGCCACACTCACTGTTCAAAGACAGGAGCTGAACTGTTGTCAGCAGATGAACTGTTCAGCTCAGATTGACAGAACAGATATTAAAGCTGATAATCTTCTCAATGAGTCTGTGTGACAATTAGATGCCTTCTTTAAGAAAGGCTTCAAATCATCTTCTAGAATCTGACAAATATCAGCAATTTCATGAAGACTGTATGATGCTGAAGGCAGAACACACTGTCATAATCTAATGAGAGACAGGATTAATTTCCTCAGAGAAGCTGACACTGCATGTTTTACTTATAACTCAGAGAAAAACCGGATGCGCAGGGATCAGGCACTCACTCATGACAATCTTGATCTTTTACTTGATAGTGAACCTCATTCATCTGCATGAAGTGATGATAGATCAGTGAGATTACAGGCTGATAACATCATGCTATTCAACTCAGCAGAAACAGATGTAATGATGTTTATCAGTTGCTTGAAATTCATTGCCATGCAGGAGAAAGATGATGTGATTCTCTGTGTATTCTCTCTATGCCTGAAGAGTCAGGTGTTGAAATAGCATAATGATCTGTCTATTGAAATGAGAAAGAATATGAATGTCTCTCTTTCTATCACTGTCAATGAGTTAAAATGCGAGTTTCAGCTATCAGAAGAAGAAGCTTGAATGAAAGCTCAGACTCTGTGTTTTTTCTTTGAGAAGTTGAATAAACTGTCTCTGATATTATACATCTCACAGAAGATTAACTTACTGTGAGTCACTGCAATCTCTGACTCTGTTATGATAAAGAGACTCTTGTAAAAGAGTTTAGAGTTCAATCTTTTCTTAATCACACTGCTTGTTCTCACTGAATGATTGAATAACTTTCAATGATGAATTAGAGATAATGAGTCAGTCATCTGACATGTCTGAACTGATCAGAAGACTCAATTTGCTGACTACATACATAGTTTCAGATGTTTTGAACAGAATAATAATCACTGTCTATATCACATCTCTCTGTTCAAGCAGACAGAAGCTACAAAGCTGTCTGTGTCTACTGCAGAGACAGCAGCAATTCTCATGAGTGCTCTCACAATAAGTAAGTTACTGATTCAGTGTACAACAGAAGAAGGAAGACTGTCAGCACTCACAGCAGAGTGCTACATCTGCAGAGACTCTCATTACATCAATCACTATCTCAAAAAAGAGGAGAACAGTGATTATTCAGTGAATTAAGTCAAACTGAAGAGTATCAGAGAAGATGATGATAAGCTGCTGAATCTAGATCTTAGTCTAGATTTCAACAGTGAGTCAGAAAAATAATCAGTGAGATGAACACTGAGAGGCTCATCTTGTCTACAGACATTTTCTCAGATAATTATCAGAACATCTTTAATGCTGATATATATGCAGTTGCAGCACATGATATCTTTATAAGTGATTGAGAATATGTTAGCAGACTACAGTATTTGTCTTACATCTTTCTCATCATTTCTGTCATTACATCACAAGGCAATCTCTCTGTTTATATGAATACAGATGCAGATATATCACTTATCAATATAATAATAGCAAATCTATTCTTCTTTCATTGTTGACTGACCTCTATGCTGCATGATCAATGCATGAGTATTTGAGAAGTTGGCTCAGAAGCTGATGAATCAAATCTATTCATAATAACAGACCTTATCTTGAGAGTGAATAATGATTCTCTTTTCATTGTTGAAGACAAATTCCACTTAGTGCAATATCTTGAATGCAATATAATCATAGCTAATGATGTATTATCATCAGTGAAAGCAACTATCAATGTTCACAGTGAACTTGTTACATTTCATGAAAGATATTTCATAAATGTCAAGATCATCAGAGACACTATCTGCGCGGGTAGATGCCTGTCAAACTCACAGCTGCTTCAGCAGTGAAAGAAGATTGTCATTTATGTTATCAATGCTGATATCATTCATCATTCTGACTGGGAAGACCCTCTGTTTCCTATCTTGTACATTGAATTACATTTGACAGATGCAGAAGACCAGAATAATCTGCTTCAAATTTCCACAGCAGACACTCTCATCAAGCAGGTTCAAGTGAATGTATCAGATCACTGAGTGACAGAAGACTGAGCAGTCATTCAAGTAATCATTGACTGACATCACAAACTATTTAGCTCCAGCCTAGGCTTATTTTCAGATGATGTTAAGATGTCACTGCAGTTCATTGATAAGAGCAACTTTTCCAGCCTGAAACAGAGACTCTATTCTCTGTCTTGAAGAGATTATGAAGTCACTGACCAGATTCTGAACCTGCTTCTGTAAGATAGAAGAATTGAACATGTTTCTCTCAGAGATAGAAACCTCATTACTTCATTCATCTTTGTGATCTGACTTAGAGAGAAGCTGAGAGTGATGATTGATTTATGAAAAGTAAACACATACTTACTTCTCAATGCATATCTTCTACTGATACAACAAGATGTGTTGTAATCACTCAGTGATTCTATGATATTCTTATTCATGAATATCTATCAAGACTTCTTTCAATAAGCAATTGAACAGAGTGATCATTTCAAAATCATATTTATAACCCTGCACTGAGATCTTGAATGTTTTATAGTTATTATAATGAGGTTGACAACCTCATCTGAGTTCTTTCAACAGTGTATGAAGAAGATTCTAGTGAAATTTCTATAATGATTCATGTTAGTCTATGTAGATGATATCATCATCTTCTCTCACTTGCTGAATGAACATCTTCATTATATACAGTAAGTCTTCACAGCTCTCAAGACATCTGAGATAATAATGTCATTAACTAAATGTCATTTCATATACTTCTCAGTGTGTTTGCTGAGTCATCATATCAGTTAACTAGATATATCTACTTAAGAAGAGAAAGTAGCTGCTATTACTAATCTAGTCTTCTCTATAACACTCAGAGAACTAGAAGAAATTGTCAGTCTCTTCAATTAGTATCATAATTTTGTCAGTTTTTATGCAGATCAGATGAAAGTATTAGAGACTCTCAAGATTAAGTTGCTGCATAACAGTTCAAAAACAGGCCAGAAAAGAGTATTATACACAGCTAAGACCAAGTTGATGAGATTTGAGAACTTACTGCAGTTTCACACTCTGCTTGCAGAAGCCAGACATTTGTTTAATATGATAAAGCAAGTCTTGATGAACACTCTCATCTGAGCATATTCTGACTTTAAATGTCTCTTCATATTGTATGTGAACATCAGTAAGTAAAGAGATATCAGAGTAGCTCTACATTAAGTCAGAATAAATAACATTGAAAGATCTGTTCTATTTCTCTCTCACTAATTAAGTGTGGCTGAAAAGCGCTACTGAGTAACTGAATTGAAGTGTCTTGAACTTATATAAGTTCTGTGGAAATTACTGCAGTATTTAGACAGTGAGTTTACAGTTGTCATGAATCATATTACTCTTGTATTCACTTTTCAGTCACTGATAATAGGTTATCATAGCAACTGACTGATGAATTGAGCCTTAGTTCTAAGCTTGTACCTCTCACAAATGATAATCTGCTATCACAAGAGTGCTGTATATGCTAATGCTGACACTCTATTCAGGTTGTGCTGTCTAGATAATGATTCAGAAGAGATTTTCTCTGAAGAGCAGAAAAAAATCTGTCAGATCATTATCAATCAGACAGACAGACTGATAACAGACACATCTTCAGTGAAGATATATATGATTTCAACTACAGCAATAGAGCTCACTGACAAATTCAAAAAACAACTATACTGAGATATTTCTCACAATCTGGTATTGAGAAAGGTCTTTTGCAAGACCAGTCAGAAAGAGTGATATCAGTCATTTACAGTGCAGAACAGGCTATTATTCTTTGAAGAATTATATCTCTGTATTCTCAAATCACTGATGTGAGACATCATCTGTATATGTCATGATACAGCAGATCACTCTGATCTTCATCAAATGAAAAACCTTATTCATCAGTTCTTCTTCCTTCTTCATGCCTGAAAGAGAATCCTGGATCATCTATCACAATGCTCTAATTATCAACTAGTCAAACTGTCAAATCACTTGTCAGAGAGCAAATTACACCTCATCTCATTCTTAAAACAGCTGTTTGAAGTTCTTTCAATTGATTTTATTACAGGATTATCTGTGAGTGACAATCATAACACTATATTGACAGTCATAGACAAATTTTTGAAAGCAGTAATTCTAATTACAGAACAGAAATGATGAAATACTTCACAATGAGTAGAAGACTTCTATAAGAAGATAATCTGCTGCTGACAGCTCTCACTAATGATTATTTTAGATAGAGATCTCAAATTTACATTACAATTTTAAAAGTCAGTTCTTCAACTCATGAGAATTAAGACATGGATGACAACTGTCTACAATTCTCACTCAAATGATTAAAGTGAGTGAATTAATCTCATGATTGAAGTCACATTGTAAATACTTTTTATAGATGAATATGAAGTAAATTGAACTGCTCTGCTTGAATAAGTGAAAAGAGTATTAAACTCAGTAGCTGTACAGCCAGCAATGATCTCTCTCTTTGAATTACTCATGAGTGTAAAGCCTAGATAACTGTCATTGAATAATGAGAAAGCTCTGCTAGATGTAGCTGAGTTCATCACTGTGTGAGATGCAGTGCAGTAAGACATTCTTGACTCATATATTCTGACAAAAGCTAGAATGACTGAGTTCTTTAACTGATTTCATTCTCAATCAACTATTCAGATTGATGATTGAGTCTTCTTGAACCTCACTTAAAAAGCTCAAAAGAGCTATACATTAAAAGGGACATTCAAGCTATTACTCTTATAAGTAGGCTCATTTCACATTCTTCAGAAAGTATCAGATGCTGTATTTCAATTGAAACTGCCAGCTGATTGATAAATGTACTCAGTAATCTTCATCATTTATCTGAAAAAGACTGTGTTAACAGAAGCAGATATGAAGCACTTATTATCAGAATCAGTACTTATTGATGATTAGTTATAATTTGAAGTTGAAAACATCATAAGAAAGTACACAGAGAATGATAAGACTTATCTTCAGATTAAGTGAAAGAGATATGAAGACCTGATCTGAGAGTCTCTTGAAGTCATCATACAAGACACTCTGCACCTGGTCAAGATCTTCATGACTAAGAAGCCTCGCAGTCAGCTGAGTAAATAATAGAAAGAAAAGTAAAATAGAGACAGAGTGAAAGAAAGAAAGAAAATGTATTACAATCTAATTTTAGCTATTAAATGAGAAAATAAAGAAAATAAGAAAATCATCATCTTTCACTCTTTTCATCATTTCACTTCATCTCTTCTTATCAATCATCTTCAAGCTCTTCCTGCAGCTTGATCTCCTGCTCAGTGAGATATGCATCTCAAAATGCAATATTCACTGATAATCTCTCATTTATAAGATCACTGAAACACACCCTGCTGAGCAACTTAAAGAAATGATTATTAGTCATGATATTCTCTACAGCTGAAATCATATTGATAAACTTAGCTATCTTATTCAGTTTCTTCTGCACAGCCTGAACAGTGTTCAGATTATACTTGTCAAGATTAGACAGCTACCTCAGCATCTTCAGATCTTGAGCTCTACAATTGATTATACAGTCTTCAGAAGACAGAATCAATGACTGTCACACACTACTTATCTTAATCTTGTTAATCATCTTAGCAGAGGTCAAACAGCTTATCTTCATCTCACTATCTATCTTCACAGATGTTGAGATACTTTACTCACTGATTTAAACATGTTTTGAGAGTTTCAGTGCAATCAGACTCAACATCTTATGCTTGAAAAATGTAGATATTCTCTTCATTGAAACTATAGTTAAATTGTCCTTCTTCTCTGTATTACTGATCTTAACAATGTTATCAACATCTGTCTTCTCAGCTGCAGTCTTTTCAAATTCAGACATACTCTCTTTAAATAGCAAGTTATTCACATTTCATCTGAGTTCATATCAGCTACAGCAATTTAAAGAGCAGTGAGATCTCTTATTTTCTCACTGACAGTTAGTGTAAGTATCATGTTCTTATCATGTCTGTTTGTCATCTGCAGAGGTGATCACACATTTCTTGAATCACCTCTGGCTCTTCACATAACACTGATATGACACAGGAGCTATTTCTTCACAGGTCTGCAGAATAACAATATTCTGATTAGTGAAATCCTTAGAATTAATAATCTGTGAAGTGATTAGCTTATCATTATTCATTTATCAGTGCAACTTTCACTTAACAGATAACTATCTCAAATCTTTAATCAATTACTGACTGAGTAAAATGAAAAATTCATAATTAATAAATGACATCTTCTCACTATGTTCTGTAAGTCTTTCAATGATTAAGACAGTATCTGCAAGCCTCTTCACAGTTGAGTTCTGCATGATTAACATACTTGAGTGAGTGAGCTTATCATTCTGCTGAAAGTGCAAGTTGATCTTGTCATTATAATGCAGATGTCTCATATATACTGTGTCATACAGTTAAGATATCTGATCATTCTCAATGTTCTTCTTTCATTCTGACTTTCTCAAAACATTGTTACTCAGAGTCTCATATTACTTCTGACTAGCTCTTCAGCACTTCTTATTCTCTTTCATCAGTGATAGTTCTTCAGTATCTGTATCTGCTCATTCAGCTTCTACTTTCAGTTCTACTTACAGCTCTTCATCATCAGCCACTTCTGCAGCAGTCTTCTGACTCTCTTCTCTCTCATTCATCTTAATATCTTCTTCTGAAAACCAGTGTGTGAACAGCTATGACTTTTTCAAATGAATAAATAATATTATAAGCTTTCACATCACAGTCTTAGATTCTTCTTGACTCTTTGAGCTTCTATTATACAATTCATCTGTTAACTCTTCTGCAGCAGCATCATACAGCCTAGCTGAGCAATAATGAGATATCACTGTCTTTTCTTTATCTTGATCTTTGATCACTTCATATGTGAAAAGATAAGTTGATAGTGTTGAAAGCTTATCTGTTCAGAATTCTAACTCTTCATCTTCATTATTTTCTTTCATCTCATTCTCACCTGTTCTCTCTTCATCAGTCTTCTCACTCATCTTCTCTTCTCTATCACTCATATGAAGAAGAGCATCACACTTCTTCTGACTTAATAACTGAAATAATTTCTCTAAGATCAAGACCTTTTTCATCATACTTACTATACCTGTCTTCACAGCTGTTGACTTCTTCTTAAGACTCATTATTTCCATGATCTAATCTTCTATATATCACAATTTTCACTAATTCTGCTATGTTAAATTTTAGCAAGATGTGTGAGAAATAAGAGAAGAATAAGAAGAAAGTGATTATAATATATATATTGATACAATTATTCATCTACACTAATCTCTATCACTCACAGAATCTTTCTCTCATTATAATGAAACTTTCACTCTTATCTATCTTATCAAAGAATTCTTTCTCATTCAAGCTTCTTGTGATTTCTTTACAATTTCTTTCTTTTCTTACAGCTGTTTTTAGATTAAAGAACTTCTGTCTCTTTCTTATCATTTCTTTTCAAGTTATTCTTACATCTTTCACTCTTTGTAGAGATAAATAATTCTTACATCTGATCACTCTTTGTATGAATAAGTAATTCTATCACTCAGTCTCTTCTTTTCTATAATATCTGCAGTATATGTAAATGAACTAGCACTTCTGAATAATATCTGCCTCTTTGAGCCTAGCGCCCGTGATACTCATCATCTTTTTTCAATGTTATTTTTTTCTTCTTCATAAACACATCCTTTCAGATAGAGGAACTGTGGTGTGCTTTTACTCTCTATTCAAGTCAATTCTCTATTCAGCTCTAGCTTTCACTTCATTTCTTACTGTTTTCTGAAGCTTTCACTTCTATCTTCTCTCTCTGTTCTTCTCTTCATATGTGATCACTTCTTCTATAAGAGCTTTCACTTCTTCTCTACAGAGCCTTCATTCTTTTCTTCATATGCAATCACTTCTTCTATGAGAGCATTCACTTCTTCTCTACAGAGTCTCTGTTCTTCTCTTCATAGGTGATCACTTCTTCTACAAGAGCTAATCTCTATAGAACAATCACTGTATATATAAGAGTGTACGCCCATCTCCCATCTTTAAGAGAATAAGACAAGTTTTTACCCTTATATCTGACTCTACGTAGCGGCGTACGCTACAATATCTGTATAAATATAAATAATTAGAAAATATACTGTAAGGGGCCTACGCCGAATAGATCAGTATAATATTGATAGGTCTTATATAACAAAGATAAAAACATTAAAGAAGAAAGAAAAGAGAAAGTACAAGAATCAGTGATTAAGATGAATATTTATACACATATGTGATAAAGCTTCAGAGTGGAAGAATATACACACATTCATAGCAGTCAAGAATCAGTGATTGAGAATGACTGAGAATCAGAGTGTACATGTTCATAGCGGCTGAGGATCAGTGATTGAGAATGGCTGAGAATCAGAGTGTACATGAAATCTGTGAAGTGTAATGAAATAGTCTATATGATTGATCAGGCACAGCCTGTCACATTAGTCCCCTCTTTTCAGAAGCAGTTCCCATCAGTCAAGGACTACTGTTTCAGATAACATTAAACTTGAAGTTCAGGTTGATTGATTGTAGTCAACTCATTTCACAAGATACTATCAGCTGCAGTTATATGATGTCAGGAAAAAGAGGTTATACACTACTGAACGCCACCAACATCGTATTACTGAACGCCACCAACATCGTATTACTACAATATTTCTCATCATCATCAGCTTACTACAATACTTGTCTAATACTCGCTTATGCTAGCTCTCTTGGCTCGCACATATATTTTACTATAAATAGCTCCATCTTTTGTATGAAATAGATATATTAGATAGTGTACAGATAATATAACAAGCAGATCTTGATACAGATAAGATTTATATGTCTTCAACATATTCATCTGTGACACCCAATCCGACAGTTATGAGCCCAGTAAGCAGCATCTGAAGAGAAGTGTGATACACCGATCCCAATCCTCATTTGAACTGATAACTATCATTTGAACTGAGACAATTGATCCTCATTTGTATATGGTCCAATCTACTCGACTGTCATACCCAATTCCCAGTAAGCAGCATCTGAAGAGAAGCGTGATACACTGATCCCAATCCTCATTTGAACTGATAACTATCATTCAAACTGAGATGATAGATTCTCACTTGTATACATTCTGAAATACTCGACTGATATACACCCTGAATTCTGATCATATCTATTCTCAAATACTTGAACCGATTCCTCAATCCATTCAATATAACTGATATGACAGACAAGATAATGTCTAGTGCGACAGTACACCTTAGTGTTCCTGGAGATTGGAAACTTTGGTACAAGCATATGCTAGGATATGCAAAGGACAAGAAGATATCAGACTTCATCAATCTTGATAAACCTGATATCTTCTCTGAACTAGAAGAACCTCTGGAACCCGAGAGTCCAGAAGAAGCCACCGCGGAGGCCAAGATAGCATATGACATCAAGGTCACTGCGTGGAAAATCAAATATATGAAATATGAAAAAATGAATGAAGGTATGACAAAGATACGAGATGTCATATGGAGAACAGTGGATGTCACAGAGCTACGACATGTACACAGTGAGGATGATGATGTGAAGGAGATTATCTGTTCATTAAGAGATTGTCTCTCATCCATGACTGCGGACTATCAAGATGATGTGAGAACCCGATACCATGATCTCTGCAAAGCACTGAAAAACAGAGGTATAGAGAAGTGGTTAAATGACTGATCACTCATTGAAGATGATATCAAAGAGGCGGATATAGCTGGACAGTTCAACTTGAAGAAAGATTTCTTAAATGCGAACCTAGCTATTGATGCAGGTTATGCACAAGCATGGGCTAAGGATGTCTGATGTGATAAAGATGTTATATCTTTGATAGAGTTAGTTAAGGACTTCAAGGAATGGTATAGGGAAATGGGTATTCTCAAAGAAGATAAACCTATGAACTTTGCTACTCTTAATGAAAGATCTCAGCAATCATCACCAGCAACATTCAGAAACTGCATCTGCAGAGCCCGTCACCGATACACCCAGTGCTACTATCTCAATCCATCAAGAAAGCCACCTGAATGGAAGGAAAATGGGGAGAAGAGAACTCAGATCAATCAAGCTCTTAAAAATCAAGGATTGAAGAGACGCGTTGATCGTGCGATATCTAGAGATTCATCCACAAATACAGATATGGTAGATGCCAATGAAGCAGTCATAGGAGGAATGGTTCTGAAGCAATCAGTTCCTCAATCTATCGATCATCAATCTATCAATCATCAATCTATTGATCATCAATCTATTGATCATCAATCTATCAATCATCAATCTATTGATCATCAATCTATTGATCATCAATCTATCGATCATCTATCTATTGATAATCAATCTATCAATCAGCAAATCCGAAAAATATCAATGAACTCTTCACATTCTCGCTCCTACCTCCGAAACTCCTGGATCTTTGATACTGGCGCGGAACAGCATATATGCAATAATCGAACACATTTTCTATCCTTTACACCTGCGAATGAGAATGCGGAAGTCTATACAGGCGATTCCAGCACTAAAGTTGAAGGTTATGGAACTGTTAGAACTATCATGATAAATGAAGCAGAAAAGCAGTTCAATGTCAATCTCACCAACGCGGCTTACATCCCGAATTTCCATACAAATATCATCGCATGGAAACCATGTTTTCATATAGAAGGCATCTATTATGATGGAAAAGACTTCAGATTGTGAAAACACGCAGATAATACAATCTTTGCACATGTTGAAGTATTTGGGGGGTTGCTAGTTACAGAATATAGTGATATAACTGTTTTCTCAACTATATTGGAAAAATCCACTACTGAAGCTGATGCAGCTACCACATCACACACAACTAACATCACTATATCTGAAAAAATGAAATCTTCAAATTCTTCAACTTCTACAAATCATCCTTCTTCCAATCTGCCAAAACACACAAAACCTTCTCAAAAACCTAAGATCTCTATAGCTACTCAGTCTACATGGCATAAGAGATTAGAACATCCATCAAAAATCGTCATTCAAAAGCTTGCAAATGATGCAACTGGTGTTCAAATCACCAATCTAGAAGATGCTGTGAATGAGCTTACCACTGAGCTTTGCGAACCCTGCCATCTATCTAATGCAAAAAATCAAATATCTAGATGTTCCCACATTAGATCTCAAATATCATTTGAACACCTACATGCGGATATCACACATGGCCCTACACAGTGCTATAATGATGAGTGTTATCTCATACATTTCATGTGTGATTATCTACATTTCCATATAGCTATAACAGCTATCCGAAAATCAGAAATCTGAAAAGCTCTTAGATAAGCTATCAATTGAATTAAATGTCAATTCAACTGTACTATAAAGATCATTTGTATCAACAATGATACTGCAATCAAGGAAGCAGATGATTTCACAAATTGAGTGAATGATGAGGGCCTAGAGATGGAGTATTCTTCAGAGTATATTCATGAACAAAATGATGCAGCAGAGTGAGTAGAAGCAATATTAATAACAAAGGCAAGAACTCTATGAATAGAATCTCTTCTGTCACAATCACTATTCCCTGAGATTGCACTTGCTGTCACCTACCTAGCAAATCGAACCTCAACTAGAATTCTAGATTGGAAGTTATCTCTATGAGCATTGGAAGAATTCCTACAAATTGAACTGCACTCCTGTGCTCATCTTCAAATCTACAGATGTCACACCTATGCAAAGATACCAGATGAAGTCCTCAATAGGAACTGCTCTCAGAAGCTAGATCCCCGAGCACATATTGAATATCTAGTTGGATATGATTCAACAAACATCTATCAAATTTGGATTCCACACTTAGAATGAGTGATAAGAGCAAGAGATATGATGTTTGATGAGAATAGGAAATTCAACCCAGAAGACCTCTACATCGAAAGACAACTAAGAGATTGAGTATCTAAGAAGGTGAAGCTTCTACATATGAAAGTTCGAGAATCATCGATGACTACTATCAATCAATTGGAAGAGATTATAGATGCAGATATTGATATTTTCTGTTCTGAAGAAAATGCTCAAAGCTCTGAAAAAATAGGGAAGAAAAATAATGTTTTGATCCTTCCTACACCAGATTCAACGCCAGAGCCAACAGGTCCCGATGTTGATATTAATACTCATCCAGCTGTGATAGATAATAGAACACGGAACATTGCACCTAGAGCTCATGATATCAGTGCTGACTTTGATGAAGCAAATATCATTGATGGCTGCAGAACCTGAAAACACAGAGCTGCTCATCTTATGACAGTTTCAATTGTCAAAGACAATCCTTATTGAATGATCAATGATGTATTCTCTCATTCAAATTCGCACACAGACTTCAACAAGTCTCAAAATTTAATTCCTAATACTGTTTTCACAGTTATCAACAATACAGCTACATCAACAGCATTCATATTGACTTCAAGAATTCATAGATCTCAAATGCCAGATCCACCGAATCATTGGACAGATGTTGAAAAACACTCACATTGTGAAGAATTTGAGAACACTGTCAAGTGAGAATGAGATAGTATATCTCTGCAGAATACATATGAAATTACTAGCAGATCACAGAGAGATGTCCCAGTTATCCCTCTATAATGGGTATTCATCTACAAATTCGATGATGAAGGTTTTCTTTTGAAATACAAAGCTTATATCTGCGTACGTGGAGATCTTCAACCAACCACAGATCTCACTACAAAAGCCCACACACTAGCTGCCAGAGATCTCCGAATCTTGTTAGCTTTAACAGCAGCATTTGATCTAGATGCAGAACAGCTAGATAGAATCAATGTCTTCATTAATAGTGATATTGATGAGCTAGTATATGTGGAACTACCTGATGAATGATGGAAGTTGAAGAGGGTGCAAAATTTGAAGTGTACAAATCATGTGCTAAAACTTCTACAAGCACTATATGGATTACACAGATCATCCCTTCTCTGGTTAAATGAACTATCTTCAACATTGAGAACATTAGGCTTCACCTCTATGTCAGAGAATCAATGTCTCTTCTCTAATAATCAATTAATCATCTTCTTCTATGTGAATGATATCATCATTCTATTGCGACAAGAAGATTCAAAAGAAAGAGATCAACTAATCAAAGATCTTAAAAACATCTATGAGATCTGACAGATGAGAGATTTGAAATGGTTCCTCAACATGCGAATAATACGCGATCGCCCCAACTTGAAGCTCTGGCTATGCCAGGATGCCTATATTGATAAGATAGTTGATACATATCATCTCACACACGCCCGCAAGGCATATACCCCACTAACTGGTGCTTCATTAGAGTCTTTTAATGAGCCAGCTAGATCCGCAAAAATCCATCATTATCAACAATGTATCGGCTCCTGCATCTACTCAGCAGTGATGACTCGCCCTGATATTGCATATGCAGTGGGTAAACTAGCTACATTCATGACAAATCCATCAGAACACCACTCATCAGAGATGAATAGAATGATATCTTATCTACGTGATACAAAGAATCTCGCTATCCAATATGATGGTAACATTGGCAGACCTCTACAACTTGATCTCAAACCTGATATCATTGAAGCCACCAGTAATGCCTCTTTCACAGATAATCCGGATCGCCGCTCTACACAAGGATATATCTTCAAACTATTCAGTGAGGCCGTTGATTGGAAATCAAATAGACAGACAATCATAACTACATCTATCACAGAAGCTGAGCTTGTTGCTATCTCACGAGCTGGCAAGGAGTCTATCTGATGGAATAGGTTCTTCCAACATATCCAATTTGAACCTGGCCACAAGATCTGTATTCAATGTGATAATCATCAAACTGTTGGCATTCTTACAAAGAAAGACCCCTCTATAACCACAAAGCTCCGCCACATTGATATATATGGAAGCTGGCTCCGAGAACATGTTCAATCCAGCGATATTACAGTTGATTGGGTGCCTACGGCCCAGATGCCAGCGGATGGCCTCACTAAGGCTCTGCCATGCCAGAAACATACAGAATTCATCAAGATACTAGGCCTAGTTGATATATCAGATATCATCAAGGCGCAAGCAGATTAAATGATCTATCTTGATGTAATCTCTACAGATTCATCTACACTCTTTTTGTTGCAGCTTCATTTACATTTTCATTTACATGTTACATTCGCTGAAGAGGGTGTGTCAGGAAAAAGAGGTTATACACTACTGAACACCACCAACATCGTATTACTGAACGCCATCAACATCATATTACTACAATATTTCTCATCATTATCAGCTTACTACAACGCTCATCTAATACTCGCTTATGCTAGCTCTCTTGGCTCGCACATATATTTTACTATAAATAGCTCCATCTTTTGTATGAAATAGATATATTAGATAGTGTACGGATAATATAACAAGCAGATCTTGATACAGATAAGATTCATATGTCTTCAACATATTCATCCGTGACACTCAATCCGACATATGATCTCTCATTAAGAATTTCTTCAATCTCTTACTCAAGTTCATTATCTTCTTCTATAATCTCTGGTGATTGTCAGTCAGAAGTCAGTTGAGAAGAGAATGAATCAGTGATGATGCAGTGAAGCAAGCTTGTATGAAATACATTATGAATTTCTGATAATATATTAAGACAGTAGTTGTGACTACCTAGAACTTCTATTACTTTATACCTGGTGTGGCGGTAATCTAGTGTACAGAATGAACATGTAGTTCATATATTCTTAAGATTTAATCATACCAGATCTTCTATCTTATATTGTTCAGCAGAGTCTCAGTGAATATTGATTTGATTCTCTTGATCTTGTTTTACAGTTGTCATAAAGGCCTCTGCTCAATCACAGGCATCTTGAAGCTTTATTACTATATTATCAGTGATCTGAATTGAACTGCAGAGGTTCAGTGTGAACTGTGTAGTCTCTAGAAGATTTAACACTTTCATGTGATATTCATATGTAAGAAAGAATGAGCTTACATCTGTTGAAATAACATCTTAACTGTTGATAATGATCTCTGCATGTAGAAGAAGATCATGTCAATTATCTTATAAGTGATTGCAGAACTTATGAAGATAATTCTTTACAGTCTGAATTGTCTGTTCTGATACATCATCAGTCTCAGAGTGATAGACAGTTGACAGATAATATATAATCTTGAGAACTTGACAGATTCTAGTTCAGAGAGTGCTCATGAATTGACAGTCTTAATTCAATACTATGAATCTCAGTAATTCATGCATCTGATAGAATAGACTCTGTAGAAAGACTTTGATAACTTATTCAATATTCATCTTATTGTAAGATTTCAATATTACATCTTTGCTTAATTGATTCATAATAATCAGAATGTTTCTACAATTCTTGCTCTCAGATAGATTAACAGTGAAGTCAATTATCACATCTCATCAGATTCTATCAGAAATATTAAGTGATTTCAGTAGATCTTTTCTAGAGTTCTTTCATAAGATAATGAAAGAACAGTAATTACAGTTTTAAATAAAGAGTCTGATACTGTTTGATATCTCAGGTCAATAGAATTCTCAGAAGATCATTCTATATAGTTGTTCATAATCTGAATAATCAGTTATATATAAATCATGCATCTCTTGCATTATCTGAGTGTGTAAGAGTTCAGAGTGAGAGACTCAGTGTTGTTCATAGAATTGTAGAGTGTTATTATTATCAATTGAATATTCTAAGATGTCAGTTCTTACTTATAATTTTGAGAGAAATCAGAGTGCTTCTTGTCATACTGCTTCAGTGAGTATTTGAAGAAGTTTATTAATTTAAGCTGCTGTATGTCATAGCTCATCTAATATAGGTTCAGAAGAAGTTAAGATATCAGTAACAGTTCTAATTGAAGAAGCATGTATAGTGCTGTGAGCTGTTTCATCTTGATTAACTAGTATCTTCAGATTCAAGAGCCAGTGCTCTCAGTTCATTCAGTGAGTATCTGTTACATTGAATGGCATATCTTGCTCTCATCATGAGAGAGCATCTGCCATCAAGTTCTGACTGTCAGGATGATAGTGTATTGTAAAATGAAAGTGGCTTAAGAACTCAGATTATTACATCTGTTATTCAGTAAGTTTACAGATAGTTATAAAGTATTTGAGATTCTTATGATCTGTGACTATCTTAAACTCAGAGACACTTTGAAGTTCAGAGTCTCATTCTTCTAAACAGTGTATAATTATGAGAAGTTTCTTGTCATAGATCTCATAATTGCATTCAACAGGACTCAGTTTCTTAGATATGAAGGCACATGATCATAGAACATCTTTATTATCATATTACAATATCACTTCTTCTGTCATATAGTCAGAGAAATCAGCTTCAATAACTATCTCATGATCAGAATCAAAGATTATCAGCAGAGAAGTATTAATGAATATCTTCTTCATCTGTGTAAATGCAGTTTCAGTGTCTGCTGATTATTGAAATACTGAGTCTTTCTTAGTGAGATCTGTAAGTGATCTCATAATATCTGAGAAGTTTTGTATAAATTGCTGATAGAAGTTAGCAAATCTGATAAAGCTTTGTACATCTTTCACAGTACACAGAGCTTCTCATTCAAGAATGGCAGAGACTTTCTCAGAATTTATTTGAATTCTCTTATCAGCTTCTATAATAAAACTCAGATACTTGATACTCTTGACTTTAAAATCACACTTGTCAATATCTATTGATAGTTCTGCTTCTCATAGTTATTGTAATATCTTTTACACATGTTCTTGATATTCTTTTCTGAATTCATCAGTGAAGATGAGAATATTATCTAAATAAGCAGATACAAACTTATCAAGAAAATCTCAGAGTACTCAGTTGATATACTTCTGAAATATACTGAGAGCATTAGTCAGTTCAAAGAGTGTGACTATTCATTCAAAGAGATTATAATATGTTCAGAATACTGTAAGCTATTCATCTTCTTCAGTAATATGAATCTTATGAAACACAGTGACAATATCTAGTTTTATAAATCATTGAGCTCATCTGATTCATGCTAGAATTTCATTGATAAGAGATAAGAGATATCAATCTTTCTTTGTCAATCTGTTCAGATCTTGATAGTTCACACAGAATTGAAGTTCTTCATCTGATTTCTTTGTAAAGAGAATAGAAGCTGCAGTGAAAGAGTTGCTAATATATATGAATTCTTTATTCAACAGATAATTGAGTGTCTTTCAAAGAAGAAGAAGTTCATCTCAGAACATGTTATAAAGAGAGTCTTATGACAGTTCAGAGTTCTTATCATTCTTTTTCTCTAACTTGATACTGTGATTCACTTCAGAACCTTGTAAGAAAGATATGTTTGTAATATTATCTTATCAGAAGATATCTAGATATTCATGATATTATTGAGAGAGTTTTATACAAGAATCTGTTATTATAATATGAGATAACTTTTCTAGAGTCTTTTTAATATTGACCAGACTGACAGAATAGATTGACACATGATCTTACTATCAGTGATTTTAATAATGACTTCTTTTTCAGAGTATTTTATACATGTTGACAGAGATCTGTGTCAGATTCATAATCTTGTGAATATCATCTTTGTGAACTCTATCATTGTTAGAGAATATCAAGCTTCTGTTTTAAGTATTCAATAAGATGCCTTGTTCAGATAGTCAGATAAGTTCTAACATAAGATTATAATCAAGATTATCAACTTCATACACATAGACATCTTCACATTGATATTCTTCTACATCTATGATCAGCTTCATCATGTAACAGATACAAATGTCTTTTGAATCATCAAATTCTGTGAGAAGTCAGGGTTTTGATAGAGAGATATACTGAAGATTATAACATCTTATGACTGAAGATTTTATCATTGCATAGTGGCATAGATCACTGTCTATCATGGCCTTTATATTATACATGTTATTAATCACAGTGAATATAAAAATCACATTCATTATTATCTTCTCTTCAAATTATTGTCATCTGACCTCTTCAAGCTCCTGTTTATGAATTTGAATAGAAGCTAATCTTTTCCCTGTTTCATCAGAGTATTCTCATAGTTATTCTCTGAATCTTCCTCTAATACAACATGATTGATGCAGACAGATACTGATTCATTCTTTAAATAAAAAGACACTGATTCTTCTCTTGAATATGAAGACATATAGATTAATTAACAGTTGAAAGCAATGTGTTCTGATCAGTTACAGTTGATATACACTCTACATTAATGTTGATCAGTGACTTCTTCAGAAGTGATCTCAGAGACTCAGAAGCCTGTTCAGACAGTGAAGACTCTTGCTTATATATAGATATTTAAGTCTACTCAATTCATGACATCTGCATTATTGTTATTTCTCAGTGCAGGTGTATGAGTTACTGAGATATAACATCTTCTATCACTGTTCTGTATATTCTTGAGCTTGATAAGATGATCATTCATTGTTCAGAGCTGTGTATAGAAGTCTTTATAAGTTAAGTCTTTATCTATACTTATAAGAGTCTGTAAGAGTTCAAAAGTCAATGTCTTCTTGAGCATGCTAATCTTCATTCAATTCTTTCAAGACTGATCACCTGCTTCTAGAATCTTGGTGTTGAAGTTAGAGATAAATGTTGTAAGAGAAGTGTTTCTCTGTTAAGCACTCTGTAATCAATCTAATACTTTCTATTACATGACAGTGTCTCAGAACAGAATATCAAGATGTTTTATAATATTATCACATATTCACAATGCTGATTCATATGCTTTTATTCATGAATGAAACTTCTGTTTCATGCAATTCTTCAATTATTTATTAATATATTAATCTTGATTAGTTAATGAACTGATGAAATCTTCATCTACACTCAGTTTCACAAGTATTTTCATTCTTCATGATGAGTAGAGAGTGAGATCAGAAGTATTAAAATATATGAAAGCATTTAAGCATTCTTTCAGTGCTTTTATATTCAATTCTGTAAATACTGAAATTGCATAAGTTTCTTGTTATAATAATTATTAAATCTCTTCATATTAATGTTATTGAGTTGCATGTATATCAGCTATTTATTGTTATTATAGTTTCAACATTGCTTAGAGTCACTGTGACACTGTATTTATACTCATGTTTAAGAGTTCTATATTATCATTAGACATGATTATATTAATTGTCAGATGTATAATATCTGTGAAATCTGAAAAAGTGTAATTGTATTCTTATATATCTGAGTGTCAGAACTCTCAGATCTTTCACTGATATTCTCTTATAAGATCTTATTCTCTTCATAAGATTTTGTTACAGAGTCAGAGCAACTGATGAGCAAGCTTCTATTTAGAGACTCAGTGTTCACTTAACTGTGTGACTGTTTCTCTATTTCTTACATATTATTACATGTTCAGATATCTCTCAATGAATAATCATTTCTAATAAGAAGACAATGAACATTTTTATAGTGTAAGAAGTCTACACTGAATAGATCAGTATAATATTGATAGATCTTATATAACAAAGATAAAAATGTTAAAGAAGAAAGGAAAGAGAAAGTGTGAGAATCAGTGATCAAGGTGAATATTTATATATGTATATGATGGAGCTTCGGGGTGGAAGAATATACACGCGTTCATAGCAGCTGAGAATTGGCAATTGAGAATGACTGAGAATTGAAGTGTATGCATTTGTAGCGGCCGAGGATCAGTGATCGAGAATGGCTGAGAATCAGAGTGTACATGGAATCTGTGAAGTGTAACAGAATAGTCTATATAATTGATCGGGCGCAGCCCGCCACATATACACTTAAAAAGTGTGATTAAAATGAACTCTGCTGTCACTTGAATACTATTAAGAATAGAATACTGAAATTTATAATTTCTCTTATTGATTTCACAGACAAGATATGTGAAGATAATCTTAAAGAATATAAAATTCTCTGACTTCTAATAAAAATAGATCTCATGAAGAGACTCTATTTTCATAATATCAGAGACTGAGTATTATTAAAAAGTGTTACTTTTATACAATATATATATACTTACTGAAGTGATTCACTCTCTGTGCATATAACTGAGAATTACAGCTTTCTCACACTACACAGCTCTCTCTGAAATGCTGCTACTAACTTATAACTTATATAGTCTCTCAGTTCAGTACATATTGTATGTATACAACTCTGCATACTGAGACTGTGTTAATTATTATAATCTGATATAATACTCACTTTTCACAGATTATGTTTCATTTAATTGAGAGAGAGAAGAGAGAAATGTAACTACTATTTTATTTAAAAAGAGAGTGAGTAATTGAATTTATAGAAGATAATTTAATTTCTTCTGCATTTAAAATTTAATTAATCTATACTCTTTAATTTGAGAGTTTCTGAGAGTGTTTTAATAGTTTTCATACCAGCTTGAAATTAGTGATTGATTGAAGAAGAAAAAAGAGAGAAGAAAGAAATGAGAATAACTTATCTTTATAATATAAAAATAGAGAATTGCTGCAATTATTTACTCTAGTAATAAAGATCTGTTTTCTGCATATATCTCTGATACAGATTATATGATAACTGTATATAAAGAATATCAACAGTGCATGTATTGAATAAAGATAATATTACTATATAATACTATAGCTATTTTCATACATCTCTGAAAGCTGTTAATATTTTCTTTAAGTCTCTTTATATTTGATAAGTCAGTAATATATTTCAATACACTTGTAACGTGACGGAACCGAAGCGGTGACTAGTCAGCGGCGTCACATAGAGGTAGTTGTTTTGAAAAGCTGTATAAGTGAGCTTGACTATCTTACTTGAATAGCGAGCTCATAGGCTACAGAGTTATTATGAGAATATCACAGATATAATACTTAGTATACTAAGAAGATTGTATGAGACATGCAGTAACTCTTATATATATTTCAGTAGAAGTAAAATAAATCACTGACTTCTTTAATGAGAAGTCAGCATCTAGCTATTCTATATAGATAATGAGTGAATACTCTTCTCTCATTTCATGAGTAAGAATAGCTGGAGTGATACCTCAGCAGTGCCTTATTATCAAGAAAGAGTAATCTGCTAATCTTATATAAAAGCAGAGTTCTTATATTCATTAATCAGATCTTTCTATGATACATTCAAATAATATCATAGAGTGATTGAAAATCAGTTCAGACAGGATGAAATTATTCACATGAAAGTAATGAGTTATGTGAAACTGTAATGAGACCTTGATACAGTCAGAAGTATGACAATACTCTTTTCTTTAAGAGTATAGTCTCTATACTCTCAAGATTACTGAATTAGAAATTATCTTTGTTATATAGCAACAGTTGTCAACTGATTAACAGTGTGTGTGCTGCATGTGATACAAAGAAATAGATGAGTTCTTCTGCTGACTGTGTAGATCTTTCTTTTCCCATCTTCATTCAAATCAAACACATGATAAGTGAGTTTCTTATATATCAATTTGAAATGTGAAAAACATAGTTAACAAGTGACTTACAGATCTTTCAACATATTCTGTTCTACATATAAAATTCTCTGTAAAAATGATGTGTTTTAGAGACAAAGCTAACAGTAGTGACAGGATTTTTTTCAAAAAGATTCTCTCTCTCTGTGACACATTTTTCTCTCTCTTCTCTCATCTGCAATAGTGAGTGCATGAGAGTATCATTCTTGAAGAACAGTAGAGGGCTTATTCTGATGTTTTCTAGTGAGTAAATATCTTCATGATGCAGCAGCGGCCTCTGTGACTGTCAAGAAAGCCAGGTTGAAGACAGTGGCATTAATGAGCCGCGGGAGCATCACTCTCATTGTCACATCTCCTTCTGCTTCTCTTGCAGCTGCGGCAGTTCTGTCAGTCAGTGTATCTGCATTCAGTCTGTTCCCTGCCCCCCTCACTGCCGTTGCGACGCCGCCTCCCCTCCCAGCCAATATGATGGCATATGACCCTGTGTGATCATTTGGAGAGGAACCTGGGAAGAGCTTGATTTCAGAGACAGTGGCTCTGAGAAGCTCAATCTGTAGTTCCTCTCTCACACACTCAAGCCCTGCTCAGGATGCTGCTGAGTTGAGTTCACAGAGTCTCATAATTTCTTCATCTTCTCTCTGTGAGAAGGCTCTGATGCAGTCTCTGCTCAGTATCACTACTTGTCTGCACTGCACTAAGTAGCTGAAGAAAGAGAGAATTTTATATATTCATCTCTTCTCTCACTCTTATTGTTTCTGTTATATCTGTAACAATAACTTCTGTCTCTCTATAAGTATTATCTCACAGAAAGACATCATGTCAGCTCTGATAAGAAGTCTAGATACTTAAGTAGTACAGAGCAAGAGTCTCAGAGCTTCAAGCATTGACAGATTTCATTCAGGCTGAGAAGGTTTCTCTTACTTGTCTGTAAAAGAAGATAAAAGTGTGAATCTCTGAGATGAAAAAACATCTCAGAATGACTGATCTCAAGAAGAGATTAGTCAGTGTTACTGTTAAAAGTACTGCAGAGATCAATCACTGATTGAAGAGAATCTTGCTTCAATTGAAGCAGATGACTGAGATGCTTTATAAGTTAATAAGTTAATATTTCATGTATTTCTTCTGCTCTTCTGCAGCACTGCAGTGCTAACTTCTCAGCAGACAAAGATATCAGTGCTGAAGACTTCAACAGTGAAGAATGAGTTTAATGAGAGTGTGATTATTGATAAGTAGACCCTGGTCTCTCTTTTTACTTTTTCAGTGAGCTGCAGCCTCATTAGAATAGCAGCAGTTCATAGATTGATAATATTAATCTTTTTTATTAATTTCAAATATTTCTTTTCTTTTAACTGCTTCAGAAATGTTACACTTGTGTAGTCTCATTAAACTTCTAAAAATTCTTTGAGAGAAAATAGAAGAAGAGTGCTACAGAGTCTACAAGACATCAGCTTATTATTATAAGATCATCTCTAAAAAACTCTTTAAGAAAAATAAGAAGTCTCAAGCAGCATTTCTTACTCAACATCTCTAACATGTAACAGAGCAGTCTCTACTAGCTGTCTTATAGATTGCAATCTCTTTCTCAGCATTTTTCAAATACTTAAGCAGTTCTTACAAATTCTCTGATGATGAATAATCTTTCTATTTAATAAGATATTGAAGCTTACTGTAATATATTCACTTATTCAATATTTTCTTCATAAGATATTCAGTATCACTCTCAATCTCAATGTTATTCAGTCAAGACAGCTCTGCTCTGAGACATTGCTTATAGAGCTTTAAATAGAAAATATGAAAAACAGAATAAATTGATTTCAATTCTGTGAGTAATTTCAACTTATATGCCTGCTTACTCATTACTCTTGTTATCAGAAAAGATTCTAGTCATCACTTACTGAGCTTCTTACACAGTCTCATTGTCTTAATATTCTTTGCTGAAAGTAGCACTTAATTCTCTATCAAGAACTTCATTGAAAGATATTTTCAATTATAGTATTTCATTTACTGCTTCTGAGTGTGATGAATACTTTTCACTGCCTTCTCATGAATTTTATTCAAAAGTTCCAATCTCACTTTTACTTCTGATACTGAGAAATACTTCATTCTCTGTATCTATTCAACATTCTAACTGTCTATCTCTTTCTTTGAAATGTCATTCATGACATCACTGAGTAACAAAGAATTATATTCATAATAAGCATAGAAAGAAGATATCTTTAAGATTACATTCTTTACATTGTTATATATGAATTCAGTGATTAGAAGATGTTTGAGCTAATTATTTTAATAATATGAATAGAACACTCAAAGATGCTGTTCTAGTGTCTGATTCTGATATTCAGTCTGGCCATCAGTCTGCGAATGAAATGCAGTACTGAGAAGACATCTTATCATAAGATAATAGCAAAAAGTCAATCAGTACTTGCTGATAAAGAGAAATTCTCAATCTATTATCAACAATTTCAAAGCACTGTGATTACAAATGATGATATCTAAAAACAGATCAGTCAATTCAGAGGCTTTAATCTTTTTATAAGTAGAAATATATCTGATCATCTTCATGAAGCAGTCAACAATGATCAAAATTAAGTCATATTCTTTGACTCTTATCAACTTTAACAGGTCAACTATGAAATTCATCAATAGATTCTATTATGAGTTCTTTGAAACAGACAGTGATGTCAACTCACTGTATTACTTATACTGCAGAATCTTTATTCTTTGATAGATATTACAAGTCTTAATATACTCTTTAATATCTGTCTGAAGCTTGTTCTAAGTATATTTACATTTTAAAAGCTTCTCAGTCTTCTCTAATCTGAAGTGCTCTGCATGAGAATCATTATAATGAATCCTCAATAACTTCTGACACACTGCTCTACTATGAGGAATGAAGACTGAATTATTCAGTAGTAGAAGTTCATATTCTTCTAGTTATCAGTGACTTGATTTCTTAGCAGCACTGCCCTGCTCAGAGTCTGTCTTTTTCAAGTTTAAACTGAACTCTTTCTTCTTCAACTTCTGAATTCAAGCTGCAGTAGAGATATCTCTCTTCTATAACTCATCAATAAATTTCAAAAGTAGTCAGATTGAAAGATTGTAGATTATTTCATTCTTTATCAATTCAATAGTTGTAAGATATGACATAAGAAGCTTATAATCTTCAGTGTCAGTCTCTCACAGAGACTCAGATTCTCTTTCACCTTCTATACTGAGTCACACAGCTGTCTCTTCAGCACTGTTCTCAAGCTTTAGAGAACTTCAACTCTCTACAGCCAGCTTCTTCTGCAGTGATGACAGAGATTCTTTTATAGAATTCTTCTTCACATCAATAATATTATAATCAGGCTGTCTAGACAGTGTATCAGCAGAGTTAAGCCAATCTGAACAGTATCAGATATAGAAATCATACTTTAAAAGCAGCTTCACTCACCTGGCTTGACATTCTGTCAAGCTCTTTGTTGTCAAGAAGTAACATAGATTTGCATGATTAGTGAGAACTTACACTGAGTATCTACTACTCTGAAGATAATGTCATCAGATCTTAAAGAATTTAACAATTACTAACATCTTCTGATTATGAGTATCATATCTTCTCTGTGTGAGTGATAACTTCTTGAAGAAGAAGATCACTGATCTTCATTTACAGTGTCTTATAGACTCTGTGAAAAAGTCTTCTCTCACAGATAATTCATTATCTGTTTTCTCAGAGATGATTATTCTCTGATTCTTTCAACATTGAAAGATCTTCAGTATCAACTGTGAAAAGATTTCACAGATCTCATTCTCAGATATATCAGTCTTACACTGACTGAGTAAGTCAGAGTTAAAGTGATTCAGCATTATAGCATCTGTAAAAGCTTGTTTCAATTCTGTAAACATCTGCACAGTGCCTTGAATAAGAATAAACAGTCTCATTTTCCTGTCTTTCACACTTCTCTTTAACAGATCTGTAAGAGGGGCAGTAATCTGTGAATATATATAGATAAATCATCTGTAGAAATTCACAAATTCTAGAAACACCTACACCTCGCGGTACATCTGTGGCACTGACCAGTTCTCAATGATGAAGACTTAACTTCTGTTCATTGAAATGTCATTCATCTCAACAATATAATCTAAGAAATCAATCTCCTGCATGTAGAATGAGCATTTTTCAGTGTTTGCATAGAGTTAATACTGTCTCAAGCAACTCAACACTTCTTGAACATGAGTATCATGTTCTTTCTTCATTTTTAAGAAGATTAGAATGTCATTCAAGTATACTATACAGGAGATGTCAACAAGGCCCTGCAGCATCTCATTTATATAGGTCTAGAAGATGACTGAAGCATTACAGAGATTAAAAGGCAAAACAAGATATTCAAAATTGTCATACTTGATATAAAAGATCATTTTTCAAACATCATCTTCATTAATTCTGATTCTATGATAGATATCTTATATATCAATCTTTGAGAACATCTTTGCTTCAGATAATTGATCAATCATCTCATCAATCAACAGTAATGAATAGTAATTCTTAACTATTATCTTGTTAAGGCCTCTGTAGTCTATACATAGACATAGTCTATCATTCTTCTTGAGTACAAAGAGTATAGACATCTCTGCTGAACTCTTTGATAAATATATTCAGTTCTTTAATTGTACTTCTTCAAGATATTTATACAGAATATTCAACTTCTTTACAGATAAGTTATAAAGAGATCTGTACAGTGCTGTTGCACTGTCTTCAAGACAAATCTTATATTATATCTTGATATCAGGAAACTTCACTGCTTCTCTTTTTAAAAAGACATTCTTAAAATCTGTAAAGAGACATCATGTATATTCATCTTCAATGACAGATACTGCTGCTAATCTTACAGTGAGAGTGATGACTTCTTCACCTGTTTTCAAGTCTCAATCACCTGCTACACAGTATATTGACTCAATTCTTTTCTCAAGATTCTTCTGATGAAACTCTTCAGATTCCTCTATCACTATCTCTTCATCAGTGAGATAATACTGCCATATCTGAGTAACTCAGTCAATGAGAGAATTGTTTTCTCTCAATTATAAGAGATCTAGAATGACATTCTTATCTATAATATTGACTGTATAAAGAAGCAGACTGCTCTTCTTGAAGATTTCTTCAGAGTCTGTGATCACACACTTCACTTGAATTATGCTAAAACAGTGATATTTCATTTCATCAGTAAATTTCATATAATCTGATGAATCTATCTTCTTTCAACTCTTCATCAAAGAAAAGAAATAGAATATGAAGTTAGTATTCATCTCAGAGTCAAGTAGACATCTCACTGATATCTTCTCATTCAGAGTACATATTATGATTATAATATGAACTCAGAGATATGAGAATTGTCAATTCTTCTCTTTCTCTTCTTTATCTTTCACAGATACATTTGTCAGAAGAGAAGTCAACTTTGAGAAGATATCTTCTCAGTTTCTTCTCTTCTTCAGCTTCTTACAATCACTGACATAGTGATTATCAGCTTCACAGTTGAAACAGAGATCTTTGTCAAATCTTTTTTAACATTTCTTTGCAGTGAGTGAAGAATTAGAATACTTGAAATTCTTCTTTACTTTCTTCATACTGAAGCTGTTATAACACTGTTTAGATCTTATCATTGATTACTTAGAAGAGGTCTTATTAGTCTTTTTCTCAGAGAATTGATTATTCAAATAGATCTGAGAAGTCAGATTGACAAGCTCAGTGCAATTAATTAATGAACTCTGATATTATAATATTATTATCTACACCTTGTGAGTCAGCTTCATGAGATAAAGCTGTGTTTTTAATTGATTCAAATCATCAGTCAGTTTCTTTCAATATTCTTCAAATCTTGTATTGAAATTGAAAGAATTTTTATTATTCTATTAATATAATGAGTTGAATCACTGTATCACTGTGAAGCTGCAGTTACAGTGATCTTTGATTTAATTCAGTAAAAAGTTCTTGAATTCTTCTCAAGTTATAGCAGTATTGATACACTCAAGCTCTCTTTTCTTAATAGCTCAAGTAGTTGCAGAGATGCCTTCAAGAAGATTAACAGTGTATATTACTTATATCTTATAAGTATTATACTGACTCAGATTAAGGTGAAATTTTCATTCAAGAGTACAGATAAAGCTGTGAAATTCAGATAAGATGTTTCTCTTATATCTTGATAAATCTCTGACCTTAATCTCTCTATCTTTATAATAGATGTAGATGTGTAGAGGCTGCAGTGATAATAGAGCAGTTGAAGAGCTTATGTTAAAATATACAGCAGGTTCAGAAATCTCAGATTTCTGCTGAGATAAAGATGTACACACTCTAGAGAATGATATAGTGTTTCTCTCAGAGAGTGAGGTCAGATCAGTCTCAGCACAGATATATGAGACTATATCAGTCTGTTAGAGCTCAACTGATTCAAATATATAATCAGATTAAGTAATTTGAATTGTAATATAATGAAATCAAAGCAGTAACTAGTCAGCAGTATTATATAGAAATAGTTGTTTTAAGAAGTTATATAAGTGAGCTTGACTATCTTGCTTGAATAGTGAGCTTGTAGACTACAGAGTTATTGCAAGAATATCACAGATATGATACTTAGTATACTAAGAAAATTGTATGAGACACACAGTAACTCTTATATATATTTCAGTAGAAGTAAAATGAATCACTGACTTCTTTGATGAGAAGCCAGCATCTAGCTATTCTATATAGATAATGAGTGAATACTCTTCTCTTATTTCATGAGCAAGAATAGTCAAAGTGATACCTTAGCAGTATCTCATTATCAAGAAAGAGTAATCTGCTGACCTCATATAAAAGCAGGGTTCTTATATTCATCAATCAGATCTTTCTATGATACATCTGAATGATATTATAGAGTAGTTGAAAACCGGTTCAGACAGGATGAAATCATCTGCATGAAAGTGATGAGCCGTGTGAAACCGCAATGAGGCCTTGGCACGGCTGAGAGCGTGACAACACTCTCTCTTTTATTATTATTATTATTAGTATTACTATTATTATTATCATCATTACTATTATTACTATTATCATCATTAGTATCATTATTATTATTATTATTATTATTATTATTATATTATTTCTAATTATCTCTTCTATCTTTATCTCTCTTTAATACTTACTGAAATTAATTATATTATCTCTCTTCAAATATTCTGTGATTCTGTAGATTATTAAGACGCGTGAGTACTGTTACAGATTAAAGAAAGAGAAGAAGATGTTTAAGTAAGAGAAGACAGATTGTAAAATATATTATAATATCTTAAAGAGACTCTGTAAGAGAGTAGAATGATAATAATTTTAAGTAATACTTTTAATAGATTTAGACTAAGTATAGAAATAATGTGAATAATACTATCTATAAGAGATTGAAAAAGAAGATAATGAAGAGTCTAATATAATAGTAGTAAGATTAGAAGAAGTTCTGAGAATGATTTAAGATTAAGATAAAGAGAGAAAGAGAGAAGAAGAGTATTACTATAAATAAGTAATAGTAGAAGAAGATTAAGAGAGTATTAAAGTAAGAGATAAAGAAGTTAAAACTAATAAGTTTTTTATTTATTAAGAGATAATAATTTTTAATAATACTTCTATTTACTAATTAATTAACAGAAGCTGATAGAGAAGAAGAGAATTAAAATCTTATTCAGATCTTAAATACACTTTATAATTCAGAATATTGAGAAGATAGCTCTACTCTCTAAGTATATTAATCTGCTTATCACTGAAGTGAAACCTGAGACAGCAGATCAGAAAATGTGAGATTTTGAAACACAGATTAATCTGACTGAGAGAAAGCAGTGAGAACTCTTCTCTGAAAAGATAGTAGAGAGAGATTTTAAGATGATTATCATCTCAGATAAGAAGAAGAAGAAGAAGAATAAGAATAAGAAGTAAATTACAAAGAATAATAAGAAGAATAAGAAAGAGAAGAAAGATAATAAGTAGAAAAAGTTTTTTTCTTTTTATATTAATTAGTTATAAGTTCATAATTTTTAATAATTGAAATTAATTTTAAGTTTTCAAAAATTATTATACAAGTTGTAATCAATATCAGAAATAATATATATATATATATTTAACTATCATGATTTATAAATTATTATAATGTATAAGTATTAATATTTTTTCAATATTGATATTTATAATATTAATATATTTTTAATAATATTATCTGATAATGTAATTTAATAACACTCTCTTTTACAATATTAATATATTTCAAGAAATATGATAGAGATTAATCAAGATTATTTATTTACTTTTATATATTAATAATATTCAATCTGAGTTAGTACTAAAATTATAACTAAGCTAAGAAAGAAGATTATTTTCTCTTATAATAATTCTTCTTATATATATCAGTAATCAGTTATTATCTTTATTAAAAATAAATTATTATTTTTCTTAAATCTTTATTATATCTTCTGAATTCACTTCTTTCACTTCTTTCACTTCTATTAAAGATTTATAAACTCTTCAAGAAATGACTATTCTACATATTTTTATTCAGTCTCTTTATAAATATTATTATTCAGGTCTTATTTCAGAGCTCTGTTTCAATAGATCTTAATTCATATTATAATTTTATAAAGCACTGTAAGTAGTCTTTATCAGATTTCTTATCTCTTTTTCTATTATTACTGATTATGATTCATATGTTCTCTATTCAGCTTACAGAGTTTCTTAACTTATTCTCTAAATAGGTCTTGAGAACTGATTAGTGAGATCTCTCATAATTATTCTCTAGATAATTCAGTTAATTCTTGACTTCAGTATAGTAGAGATCTGTTATTGTGTAGATGACAGCTTCTTTATCTTTCATATCACACAGTCTGACTTATGAGTCAATTTCAAAGATAAACTTATAAAAGCTTTTATAGATTGTGATTCAGTAGCTGGCCTTAAGTGATCACAGCTCAAGAAAGTTTCTTTTCAGTTTATAAGTATAACTCCCTACACGTTTTGTTGGACATTAATAGTCGTATCACACTAGAAGAAGTTCAATAGAAGAATGAAAAGAAAATGAGAATGAAAAGAAAAATAAAATAGTAAAAATGAAAGCGGAAGGTTTTAAATTAAACAGTAGAACCAATATAACGAGGCGGAGGGAAATAATAGGGGTAAAATAAATGATATCAAAATGGAGAGTGAAGACAAAAAGCCGAACAATCCAACTTTCCAATATTGTTCATATATCACCGGAGAACAAAAGTCAAATCTTCAGCATTGGTATCACGGCGAAACCTGACGTTCTCATCGCTCGAAGTTCCGGCGGACTCACCAAATCCACCACTGTATCTCAAAGCTGCGATGACGATATCAAGCGTTGAAGGTCGAGAATGCATAAATAACGGCCTGGCCAATGTCCGGCCCAAAACAAAGATGCATCCAACTATGGCCATTGCCACGCCTAGTTTACTTGATTGAGAATCGGTTCCATACCCCCAGACACGGAACTTTTTAAGCGAGGTGAGTTGAGGATGTCGCTCCATATAGGTGCCGGACTCTCCCAGCTCAGTGGCATTGACTAGTGTATGGCCAATGAGAGACAGAGCATGGTTGTAAATGAGCCTATGCTGGTCCAAGACAACATTCGTAGCCTTTCTGAAGGGTGGGATATCCTCGCGTGTCTCAGGTAGAGGAATGCTAGCGAGGGATTTGACACTGGCTACCAAATTGGATGCTGCGAGGCGATTGCCATCCACTGTGCCGGATCTTGACACTGACCAAGCGGCAAGCATCCAGTCAGAGTGCAGGAATATGCTCTTTGGCGGTTTGCCTTGGGGAACAACCAGTTTGACGATGGTGTTGTTGATTTCCAGGGGCGTTAGCGTCATTGTATAGGAAGGGAACGTAAGGTGGGAATTTGTTTGACACACTACGGTAGAGTTTGGCGTGACCATGTTTGTAGGGGTATATTCAACAAATTGTATATTCAAGTGGAGAGCTGCTTGTCTTGGGTTTCGAACAATAAGGGACGATATTCGATCCCAGTCACAGCTATCACTGATTTCACGATCCACAATACAGTGCTCCTTCTCTGGAGGGATTCCAAAGGACCTCCCCACTGAATACATATTCACAGAAATGTTTCTACCTGATGTTGTGTCTGTTTCTCGGATTGAAAAGTTTGAATGGGCAACTCTAGCGTCCTTCCAAGGAGATCCAAGGCGGATGCACTCATAATAATAACCGGGTTGGCTCCGGGAAGTTGTATTATAGCAATGGACCGACTTGGTACTGGATAGTTCTATGTCGATGATACTAGCTGTGGTGCAAAAGCCCTTGGTTCCAAGGCTAGGGCCTTCACGGTGCACTTCAATGTCCAGGGTATTCCGATAGTAATTGAAGAGATCAAAATCAAGATCGCGATCGGGCAGAGCACGTTTCGCCTCCTCAAAGGTATTTTTGGATTTTGAATTAAAAATCTCCATGTAATCAAGACTCATCTCTCGCAGGATCTGTCGACTTGGCACCCATACATGGTGGATGTCTCCCCATGTCGACGAATTATAGGAGAAGGCCACATTACCATCCGCGAGGATCGGTTCCAGCACTGTAGAACCATTATCCCAGAGTGAGCGGCGCCATTGCAATCCCGCCGACATTTCGTCCACACTTGAAGAATAGTAATCAGTGCAAGTAAAATTACCTGCTATCAAGGCCGCCTCTTCACAGCTGCGGAGGTTGCTAATACGTTTTGGAGGATCAGATGCAAGCATCACCCCGAAAGCCCCCTCCATAGGTGAGTTGACTTCTGCCCACCCAAGGGAAGGGATAACGAGGACCGCAACTGCAGGCCCCATCAGATTGCACGTTATGCAAAGGAGTAGAGCCAGGAAAGCGAAAAACCAAAGAGAAGCTTTTGATTTTCGATGAGAGACAGATGAAGCCAGGTTCTTAGGAGTTCTAATCGATTTCCAGAACGTAAAACTGAAAGGGCTCATGACATTGGCAAATTCCATGTACGTCAGGAAATAGCCCACTGGAAGGCCACGGCGCCGGAGTAGCAGCATCGAGAAATCCAAGACAAGGCTGCCGGCACAAACTGTGAACCAGACCTCAAGAGCTTTGGCAACCAGCTGTAAGAATCCCAACACCTCATGATCCTTGTTGTCCAATGCAACGGTATGTTCTTGGAGATTCCGCCAAAGATTGCAGTGATCTTTGTAGCCCGGGATAGCACAGGAAACGCTTGCTCCGATAACATACTCCGTGAAATTTAACCAGAGCGAGGCGATAATCGGCACCAGCCATGCGAAACAGAAAATATCGAAAATCACGTTGTGCAGGGTAGTGGATTTGTACCAAGGTGTTCGAGTCTGGACATCCTCTCGGCTCGCATCTGGCGCATTCTCTTCTCCCCCGATTTCGCTCAGCGATTTCGGTATATCGGATGAAGTATTGTTATTCTTACCATGTCCGAAGTGGCCGTTAAGGTCCATACTCTCTGGAGATACACGCCGATATTGAGGAGGGACAGTCAAGCATGAAGCGTTGGTATGGAGAGAAGGGCATAAAACACGCAAGATGCACCAGAAATATCAAAGACGTATATTATTAGCCTTCTCGCCGGCCGCTTTTCGGAAATTGCAGCGTAAGCATCCTCTCACGGCTTCATCAAAATTAAAAACGGATCCAAGGGCAGAGTTGGGTGATATTAAGCCTCAAAAAGTCAAGGCTTCTCCTCCATCATGAGCGTCGAACGGGTGCAGGAAACAACAAATCATTGACTCTAGTAGGAATATCAATCCCTTGCTGTGTCGATGCCGTAGTCGAGTGGTGCCGATCCAAGCATCACGGTAAGCAGTCAGAAGAAATCGGAACGGCATATGTAGCTTTTCATCAATAGGAATATTGATGGGGTTAAAGCTTGAAAACATGACCGCTGCCTGGTGTGACACGCGGGGGAGAACATGCATGGGTTCTCGTTTTCCAGTACTCTTGCTGGATTTACCTTTATTTGATAAGTTACCGGTAAACACAATGAAAAACTCTGCAAAAGATCACCAACCCTCGAGACGGGAGGAGGAGGGCTTGAGGGGAAATAGTGCGAACACAGCGAATCGACGAAGGTCGTGGAAGACGACTGCTGCCATAAATTCAGCGATAGTGCTTCAAGCAAGTCAACTAAAACTTGAGTTAAATATAACTAATAACTTTGTCAACAAAATCTCGTTGGCACAATTTTTGTCTTCGTTACAGCTTTCTGGTCATGGATGTCAGAACTTCTGCCATTCAAACATAGCCATACACAGAGTGACAGCTCACGCATTTTTCAGTGCCCCATTTTTGCGTGCAGGTGAAGATTCGCTTCAAATGGCAGATCTGCAGAAGATAAATATGAGTGAGTGGAAGGTGATGTAAATAACCGGAAGAATTCATCTGCCCTTGCTCAACCTTTCAACCAATCCACATCATTCCTCCACAAAAAAAAAAAAAAATATGGTCAAACCAGCAACTACAAGCAGCGACTAATTTTTGCTCGTTGAAAATGTGTCTATCTTGGAAAACTTAAACTCATCACAGGCTGAAAATTCGCTTTTTAAGCAAATGTGCGTGTGAGACCGTCGTCCTGAGCCGTTTTTCAGCATCTCAGGCCGACAGTGCATCCAGCAGGACGATAGTTACTCCTGAGATAGAATGATCGCCAACCTTAGAGAGGTTTAACTATGAGCTATCCGGTCTCTAATGCAGGTCATATTTTGATAATGAACTATAACGCAAGGCTTTTGCAGGCCCCAGTTGTACTTTTTCATGCCAATGGACAACAGAATATCACTTCGGGCACTGAGGGGCTTATTCTGGCAACATGCCCCGGGATGAAGATACATAAGTCGGGGCCAATATCTTCTTCAATCGAATTTATATTCACCTCCTTCTTGAAGCTGATAATCCCGATCATCTCCCTGCCAGCCATGATGTTGTTCAGAACTACCTTTCTTTCACTCAGCCTGTGGACTCTCTGTGTGCTGGCGCAATCGCTGCAGCAGGCTCTTCGTGACAATGGACATATTCGATTTGCCGACTTTCTTGCAAGTGATCCTCCATTTGAATTAGATCCGACTGCATCTTCCGCTTTCATCCTCGCTCCGATAGATGCTGCCTTTGATGATCAACCAAACGGCATCCTGGGTCGCAGGGCCGCCTTACAGAAGGATTCAGCGGAATACTACACCGGTGAGAACGGAAACGCGAGACGGGGCTTGTTAACACCTGATGAGACGGTGGTCGAAACATTCTTTACGAACCCTCAATACGTGAATCTCAACGGCCGTGGTCAAGTCTTTATCAGGCAACCAACGCTGCTGGGATTATTCGAAAGGATATCCAGCGGCCTTCAAGAGAGCGTTAACATTGTGTCGGGCGATATTCCATTTGACCAGGGAACGATCCGCGCTATTGATGGGTAAGAAACACACAGAGCGACTAAATATGCAAACAGTGCGAAATCCATGCTGACAGTGTCAAAAAAGCTTTCTCACGGTGCCCGAAAGCATATCCACAACTATCGCCAAGATAGGATTTGGGCCCTTCACAGAATTCCTCGAGAGTACCGGCATTCTCAGTATGATCAATGGCATGCCAACCCTCACCCTTCTAATCCCCACAAATTTTGCTCCTCCGTCCCCTGACCAGTTTGATGAGTTCATACAAATAATGCAACAACATGTTCTCATCGATTTCCCGGGGTACACCTCGATGCTCGAGGATGGACAGTCATATCGCACGCTTGCTGGCCCTGGGAAGGATGTCACTGTCCAAATTAGGGGAGACTCCTACTTTATCAATGGTGCTCGAATTGTCCAAGCAAACATAATTGTCGGCAATGGGGCTATCCATGTGCTCGATAGGGTATGAATATTCCCGCTTCGCGTCTATCACATATACTCTTGACTAACATTGACGAATACAGATGGTGAACGCACCCCCGGGCCAATTGCCGCTATCATAGCCCAGCTTAGACCAACCCCCTTACTATTAATATATCCTTTTTCATTCACATTTTCATTGGATCCATTTTCCGAGGTTATAATGGTTGCACCAGCTGAATGGGAAATGGTAGCTGTGTTTAATGAAGTTTACAACATAGTGAAAAGCTACCTTGTTTTTTTGTTCCTTTCCTTGTGGCTCCCTCACGCTTCCTTTATTATGCACAATTTCATGCCTAATCGATGGAATAGACATCATTAACAAGCTTCTTACTGCGTTGAACTCTGATATGCCCCTTCTAGAGTGGGCCGTCTTTCATATAGCCTAACATATAAGCTTAAATCTTAGCCCCCGGGCCAGAAACTGATGCGCCCGGCCACCTCCGCAAATAACTTAAGAGCACCAATCTACAGGATTTTACCCAAACAAGTGTGAGAATGTAGCCAATATTTACTGCACAATTTTAGTCTCGTGGAGAAGATCGCATGGAAGGATTTCAGCAAGGATAAAACTCATGAAAGCGTCTCATAAATGGTGCATTACATGTGCCGGTATGAATAGTTACCTAGGTACCCTCACATGGATAGATTCAAAAAAAATCAGATGTCCTGACCATACCCAACAAACCAATGGAGGAAAAACAGGCTCACATGAATACAACTCTTCGAAGATATCACTGGTTATGGCTAGCTTGCGTCTCAACAACAGGAATCCAAAGCACCATATGTACAGTACACACGTAGCAGAAGTATTTCTAACTGGAAGTGTACCCGTTCACACAGATACAAATTACACAAATTTCCTTGGATCCAGCCTCGCGATACTGGCACTCTTCGCCTCTCCCTCAAACACAAACTCGCTTATCAGCTTCCCGGTTCCAGGGGCATTCTGGATCCCCCAACAGGTATGGCCTGTGGCCATGAAAAGCCCCTTAATTCCCACATGTCCGATCAATGGACCAGCGCGTGCTATCTCTACGTTCGGCAGATAGCAGGCTTGTCTGGTAATTACATCCCCCTCCCGAAGAGCCTTGGACACACTCCCGATGGAGTCGATGATATCCTGGCACCGGGCCGGGTCAACCTCGACGTCTGCAGTTGTGTCGGGCAAAGGCACGAGGGTATCTCCCTCGCCACATGCATAAACAGTATCATCTGGTCTAGCATAGATCTCAGGAGAAACTACTCTTGGTCGTACTTTCCCTTTCCCCGCACCCGACAAAGACCCGAATCCAGCGGGCAGCGCAAGCTCTGTAAATAGCGTGTACGCGGATACGGGCCGTGTAGGACGGACAACGACACTGTGTGCTCGTAGGGCGGATATGGGCGCACGGGGGAAAATGTTCCGTGTCCATGGCCCAGCAGCAATAACCACATCCGTTGCCGGGATGCTATGCGAAGCACCCGTTTCCTTCTCCGTATAAGTCACAGATTGAACAGCATCCTTCGAGTGCTTAATATTCGTGACCTGGCCAAGAACAACCCTTGCGCCCTTATCTTCCGCCAGTTGTGCCATGGAGGTAGTGAACAGGTACGGGTGTACCTGCGCCGTCTCCCCAGAGCCGCTCATTTCTTCATAACTCTTCAACGCCTCCGCATCAAACCAGTCCAAATCCCTTGGGAAACCCGCGGATTTCAACTCCTTCATCGCCTCCTCACCCCTTTTTTGCAACGAAACCGCTGCACCAGGATCTTGCGGAGCTTCCGCAGAGTTATTGTCACCAGGCTTGTTCACCGTCCACGGGCGGCCCTGCGCGGCAAGCTGCCCGCAATTCACCTCCCGATAGCCCCACCGCTCCTTGCCATTATGTTCCCGTGCCAGCTCAGCGTGCAACCTGTAACTGAGCGGCACTATGCTGCTCGGAAAAGCCCATAGCGCAAGAAGTCCACCTGCCTTGCCAGAGGCGCCACCTGCGATCTCCGTCGCTTCGAGGATTGTAATCTTGTGTCGGGATGGGTCGTATGAGGGATGTCTTGTTAGGAAGTAGGCTGCTGAACAGCCGATTATCCCTCCGCCTATGTAGTAGCCATATCACTCGTGGTTAGTTTATTCTTGTTGTGGTTTCGTGGGGCGATTGAGTCGTGGTCGCCGCGCGCCACATCCAAGAATTGGGGTGCGGGGAGCTGAGGGGAAGAGGGACGGTAAGTTAATAGTACCTATCACAACGATATGCCGCTCCTGGCTTGTCATAATACTGCGGGATGTTATTCGGATGGCCTATTAACTATTAACAGAATTGGTGGTAAGCTGTAGAGTGTGCCCTGCTTCTCAAGGTGGGCTTGGTCGAGGCCACACCTTACGTTAGAATGCGGAGCTGTAACTAGTTGACACTTTGAACTGGTGAATGTTGACGAGCCAGGTGGAGAATAATAATCCCAGGGTAGCCAGCCCCCAGAGATAAAAGCCTGAGTCTACAATCTTGGTTGCTAGTCTTTGCCTACAGTTATCTCCAATGGTACGAAAATAAGGAGTGAAAATAGAACAGAAGCAAGTTTAGATGCTACAGAAAAATATATGCCAGGAATCAATCCATCAACGCCCAACCCAAGATGGTACACGTGCATGAACAATTACTCAGATAAACACATAAATGGACCTAGCGCAGGAAAACAAAGGGATAAAATTGGTATGAGCTCGCTCGAAACGCTCTGTAAGACGTAAAATATAAAAAGAGGATCAAAATCACCCCAAAGAAGAAAGGAAGGAAATGAGTTGACAGAAGCTCCAGTTCAGCGTGTCGGACTCAATGGTCTGTTAAATCCTCCTTGCCGGTTCATGTACTGTCTGTACTGGGTCTTCTTCTCCTTGCGCACGCCATAGATATTGTTTCCAGGTACTTTAGTGTTCTGAGTAGTCCGGAATGACGAGAACCCCATCGTCTTCCGAATCAACTGGTCCAACTCATCGCCATCTGCACCATCAATATCCATGGCCATGCTGTCGGGCATAGGCTGGGTCTGGGGCTTTGTTGAACCATGCCGTCTCGATTCAGAAGTCCCATTCACCCTCCCCGATTCCCGGACAGCATCTCGACGGTCAGTTCTCGCGCCCCGCTGCCGTGGAGGTGACCGTGACCGTCGAGGTCGCGTCGATGTAGTACCATTTCGTGTAGGTGAGAGTGCTGGGGAAAGGGATCGGGTCCATGACCTATCACGACCACGTTCGCGGTATCGAGCCGATTTCCCATGATCTCCTACATATAACATCAGTACACATATTCAATATTTTCAGCATGAACATCAGGACAGAGAAAAAATGAACCAACCCCGTCTGGTATATCTGTCCCTACTTCCGCTCCTATCTCTATCCCTCCGCCCAGCCCTATCCCTATCTCTATCCCTATCCCTTCTTTCCCTGGACCTGGACCTGGACCTGGACCTGCTCCGATCTCTCCGATCTCTCGATCTACTCCGGTCACGTCTCCGGCCATCCCTATCTCTAGAGCGAGACCGTTGTCTACGCTCATCTCTCAGTGCGTTGCTCCGTTTAATATCGTCCCTGGTCGACCCCGCGTCTCGTCTGGATATGCCGCCATCTACCTCATTGCTATCATGGTCGCCCGCGACAGATTTCGAGTCATTCATCTCCCACATGGTCGAGCTGTCTGTCCTCCTCGCGCGTTTGGCTGGAGGTTCAACCATTGTCATTGTAATATTTTCGTTGAAGGGCTACCAGGGTGGACGTTTGGAGAGAGATATCGGGAGGCGAAATGCGCGTCGTGTCAAATAGTGCCGGGTACTAATAGTATAGTATGACTTTGTTCCTGCGAATTTATTCGTGTAAAAGGGAAAGGAGTTCAATCGTAGCCTACTTCGTTGTCCCGCTTAAAAAAAGAAAAAAGAAATTGACTGGTGGTGCTTCGATGTCAAGAGGTTTAACTTATTTACTGAATTAATAGTTACGGTCGCCGGTTCCTGCCGCGGATGCTTGCCGCGTCAACTTCAATTCGGACATCAAAATCCCGCAAAACGAGCATGAAATAAGAAGATCAGCGAAAGAGACGTCAGCCTTAAAAGAGAAAATCGAATTTGTTTGGAATATTTGATCTATATTAATCATGCCACCTACAAGTGTTTCCCATCGCCGTACGCATAATTTGCTATTAATATCCAAGCTACTTGGTGTGCGCAACTCCGCCTCGCCATTAACTCTCCTCCTAGACTCTCTAGAGCAGCCAGCTACCCCTTTGATCAGGGAATATATCAGAAGAGCAAAGGTAATATTTAAAATCTTAGTCTGCTTTACTTTGCTGTGGTTTGCTTTGATTTTAATTTAATGCTGTGTGTTACGGTTGATTTCTCCGTAAACCTTTAATAATTGTTTCAAGTTCCCCGCCGTCAATCAAGCATATATATAATACTTCATCCTGAATTCGCTATCATGTTGGATATCTAATTCCCCATAACATATCCCCCCATTGATAATTATGTATAAATTTTTGTTTCCACTGGAAGGAGGTTTCAGTGAGCGTCCCAGCTGACAGTCCTGTTTTAACAGCTATCAAAAATCCATATTATATTTGTCTCCTTCGAGACACTGACCCGCCCAGATGGCGTTGATACATTTATCCCGACCCGGCGGAAAAGCCTGGCAGCTATTGCGAAAGAAGTGATCTCGGCTATATCGTCGCCACTTTCACCACATCCGTCAGGTCCTATTCCAAGAAGTATGTCGTTCGCTTTCCCCCTGGTTCAAACGAATGACTGTGACAGGGGAAGCCATGACTCACAGCACACCATATAGGATCCCTTGTAATTATCGATTCAGTTAATCTAATGATGTCTCGCAAACACGTCGAAGACCAGGAAATGAACCTCGCAGCGTATCTAAGCTCATTCCTAGGGCCACCCCCAACCAGCCCACAGAGCCAACATTCTACATCTCTAATTGCCATATACCATCAAGATATACCCACGTGCCCACAGAAGCAGGTACCGTACGCCCCATCCCCATTATCTCTCCTAACATACCTCGCCACAACAATCCTCACCGTCCACTGCATGAGCCATATCCTTGCCGAAAAGGTAGCGAGGGATAGGAGCCTAATGGCCCCTATCTTCGGTTTAGCGGAAGAAGCAGATGGCGTCATCATCGGCCGCCGCACTAGTCATAGCAAGAGCACCGATGATGATAGCAAAGGCCTCGTTATTGAAATGGAACATAGACGCAAGAGCGGCAGGGGTATTGTGGAGTGGTACTATCTCCCTCCTGCGGCGAAGATTCATCGGCAGCAGGTTAAAGAAGTAGTGATTTTGCTCGACGACCATCCGCTGTATAGACGAGAGGAGGAGCAGGGCGTTGAGAAGGAGGGGTGGGAGCCGGAGTCGACGTTTGAGTTGGGCTTGACGGAGCGGCAAAGGCTGGAGAGGGAAGGAGTTGTGTTGCCTTATTTCGATGCGCAGAAAGGAGATGGGCCTGGTGAAGGGGGTAGGATCCTCTATGATATGGGTGAGGAGGATGATTTCGATGAAGAGGAGGATGAGATTTGAATTGTCGCTTTACATCGTGGAGGTGGGGAGTATTAGTCGTCTTGCTAAAGCGGGGGAGTAGAAGACAATTGCTACAGAGCCAATGTGTAGGGTGGAACGCTTTGGAACTTCTGCCTGAGCGTCTGCGGGTAAAGGTTGCTGCGATAGGATGCTGAACATAGTTACCGCGAGCCTCATGATCCATTTGGTACCAAGCTTGACGATTTCAAAAAGGATGTCAGAGCTAGTACGAATGGCACGAAAAAGGATAGTGGGGGTGTGTGGAGATCTGATCAAGCTGAAAGAAAGGTCGAGAAGAAAGAAACGATATCATTATTAAAACAAAGCGCTATTTAAAAAAACCGCCAGCAGATTAAAACAAACAAAATGAAACCCACTGCCGCAAAGGGTCCATACTACAATAAAGACAATATCAAAATTAGCAACACCTTCTGCGATTACTTTTATTCATGTTTGACACACTTACCTGTTTCACAAGCAACTCCCAGTTTATCCGCACCGCGGCCTTACGGTATTTGAGACTGTCCTCCCTCAATCTCCCGGACATCTCGCCCATCCGCTCTAAGCTGTCGCCCCGGTAAAGGAGGTCTTCGACATTCTTAACCATGTATTTTGTTACATCTCGGAGCTCATCATTCAACTTGTCCAAGTTCTGGGGGGCGCGGCTATCTTGGTAGGTTTTCATTGTTCGCTTGATGAAACCGTCGAATTCAACGAAGGCGTATGGGCGTAAATTGGTGGAGAGGTATTGTGAAGCTGAATAGTTGGTTGTGAATTCGGTGGCTAGGTCACCGAGGTAGCTAAATGCGAGTTTACGCGGGTATGATCTGTCTGCGATGCAGAGGAAGCAAACCTCGTCTCGGATGACATAGCTGTATATAAACGTATAAGATTCCGTTGTATAAAAGGCAACAGGAGCTTTTCCGCAGACAATGTCCCACTCACTGAAGGTTGTATTGCCCGGACTCTATAGTAGCTTGCGGTTCTGAGTTTCGATTCAATCGACGGCATATGAGTTTGGCTTGCGACTTTGGTTCGGACAATATCTCTGTCTATTGATGTTCTCCGTGTTAGCATAACGAGCATCTTTCGTTTTCTCTCTCCTCTCCCCTCTCCTCCCCTTTCACTAGAAACATAAAGCCGCGCGAGTGAACAGCAACACCAGCAACACCAGCATCGAGAACACCTACCTGCTGCTCATCATCTACGGAAGCCGCAAGCGGAACACCTAGATCAATCAAAAGCACCTATTAACACAAAGATCAACCAGAATCTCCCGGTAAACAAGAGTTTCCTAGAACCTACCATCCAGCCTCCAAATCTGAGTTGATAGAACCATCCTTCACGCACGAGATATGTTCCTTTTCGCTCTAGCTTGTTGCTACTTCCTTATCTCATCGCAGGATTCCGTGGACCAATTTATAGAACTGCAACGGAGGCAAAAAACTGCTCCTTGTTGTTAGCTTGCTTGTTTCAACAAGCCAGATCTCCGCCCCCTTCGCCGGGTGAACTTTGTCCTGTGAAGCTTCCTTTGACACGAGAACGTCACTTGATGAGTCAGCAGCTATGGGCCGGCGCCGGAAACAGAAGGCGGACAGCGGCGGCAAAACACCGCCTAAGCACGGCGCATTAAAGTAAGTTCATGTTAATGTTCATTTTCACCATCTTGATCAGTGTCTATTTGATTTGTCTCCTATATATACACAGCTTATCTGCTATAGCTATTGCGGGAAAGCTAACTATGTTGAAGACCCCGCGCACCACGCCGTACTTCTGGTGCAGCAGGTCCTCCATATGATGTTGCGAATACCAAGACAAAGACCACCGTCGCGAAACCTCCGCCTAGAATGACCAAGCTAGGGCGTGTCAAGAAGTCTACTGGAGCACGACGTGGCCCGTCGAGGACTTCTAAGAAAGACCCGTGGAGGGAAGAGCAATTGACAACCAGCACAAATTCGCCTCTCATTCATCTTGACCTCGTCGTAAGTTGTGATCGATTATTAAATTTAACATCCTCCACTAGAAGGAACGAAGCTAACTGATGTATCTCCAGAAACTACTAGCGGACCCCAGGACATGGACCTGTCTCGATGAAGATGAGAAGAAGGAAATCATAGCTCTACTTCCTGATGAGATACAGCGGCATGCTGACCCGGGCCCAAATTCCGAAGGCCAAAAAGATAGTGGTGCACATGTCATTCCGCCACTCCCTGAATCCTTTGTGCGCTATTCTAATAACTGGCGTGATGCTGTGCGCCAATTCCAGGCCGACTTGGAGACGGGCAAGTATGATCCAGAATGGCAGCGCCAGGCAGCAGAAGCGATGGAAGAGAGAGCGCAGGGGAAGTTCGATAAGTTCAAGGAGGACCAATTCGAGGAGTTCTGGGGACAGAAACAGAAACTTGACTATGATGTTATTGCGGGAGAAAGTAGCAGGGTGAAGTTGGGGACTTTGGTTGAGAATGGTGTCGTTAGAGTTGGTGATGTCTGGAGATATTCGAGGTCGTTTGGCAGGGGACGTGAAAAGCTGCTGCTCGAGAAGGAGGTTCGGGTGGGTGATTTTCTTCTTTGTCTGTCATCTGCATTATTCTGCTCTGCCACAAGGGCTTTTACCTCTCTAACGCGACCTTAAAACAGATTGTGGACAGAGATGGCTCTACTCTCACTTTCGCAATTCCTCCTGGCCAGCGTGTATTTCTATGTGATAATTCTGACATGGCCCCGAAATCTTCGCGCGAGAATATTCAGACGGAAACTATCGACACAGAAGCTATCGACACAGCGCCAAACGGAGTAAATAATGGCTCTTCGCCAGCTGAACAAGCTTCTCAGGAGGGCCAGGTTGGTCCAATATCCGACCCCGTTACAAGTTCAAGGCCTGATGGGACCACTCCCAATGGATATGTAAATCCGACATTAGATACTCCGCCTACGGTTGCTGACAACCATCTTGCCAGTGAATCCATGGAGGGCACAGGTTTTGACCGTACTGATACACCAGTAAAATCTTTGAGCCCCGCCGCTGGGCCGGAACCCATGAATGTCGATAACTGGTGTGATAATATACTTCCAGGAATCTATGAGATGGCTTCAGCTGATTCCGACTCGGGGCTGTCATCAGCAGTAGATATGTCCTCTCCCCTATCTTGGAGGGAGGAAACGAAGTTTCCGGCCACTGGCGCAACGGACATCGGAATCACTGCTACTGAACTAATCGCGGAAGCCTTACAGATGGATACGACACTAGATGAAAAACCTGTCGTGGATCGCTTGAGCGATCCACCTTCCGACGTACCGGCGACAGCTAATGGCGGTGATGCCATTAACGCTGGTGCGGAGGCTGGAGTCAACGATGTCCAACTGAAAGGCCCCATGGAGTCAGTTCCACCGCGCTCTCAGTCTCCTGCGAACTCTGTTGTCAATGGTGACACGACGGAAGCCACACTCGCTGCTGGAGTTCCAGCCCTTTCCAAGCACGAAACGACAGCGGAGCCCACAGGTGAAACTACCGCTCCCACCGCACCAGAACCTACATCGGAACAAGCCCAAGAATCCATTCCCAAAGACATAATATTCAGCGGCGTTTCCGGACCTGGCCGTCTCTCTAACAAAATCCTAGAAATTGACGGCCGTATCACTCAGCCTCCCAACGGAAACGCCTGGAAAGAGTTCCGCTGTTACAGGGATAACCAGGATATAGGAAGCTTGTGGGAGTGCAGGCAGTCGTGGTTTGTGAGGAACAAGTGATGGGGCATGATGAACTGAAATGTTCTTCAGCCTCTTTTTGCTTTTTAACATTTCCGATCCCTAGCCATCCTGTCCTCCTCAGGTTGCATTTATAGTGCAGGTGAATAATCCCCGTACCACCCTCCCATCAACTTGGTCTATCAAATATGCATTGATAAACGCTCAATGAGCTTTGATCCACCACGATCTTGGCAAGTACAATCCTTTACACTGCCCAAACTCTTTCTTTTTTCGCGACCTTTATTTTACTTCATATTTTTTGCAAAATTCCTCTTCTTTTTTTCACTTTCTTTCTCTGGAACTCGCGGGATCCTGAAGATCATTTTCAATGTATCATGTGGGCACGGGATCTGATATTTGTACTGGACAATGCTGGCGTTCTTTATGATTGAAGAACAAAACCTTTGCATCGCAAATCATAAATTTTTGCCACTTAGATGTAGAATAGCCACCGGGAAACTTCATTAGGGTTATTTAACTGTCCTTCCCGGTTAATGGGGATTTGAGATCAATTAATGATATACCACAATACCTTCCTCCCCACAATTCCTCTCGTGGACTCCAAGTATTCATAAAACAAGTAGGTATATACATCGAGCAGGACCCCATCAATAACCCCGTAAATATATGAAAATGTAAGTATACTCATGAAATACCAATCACCACCCATCCCCCGCACCTGCATTTGACCCCTACCCACCTCCGCCTCCGCCTCCACCTACACCACTCGCACTCAAACTCCCAGCATCTGGATCAACATTAATATCCACCGCGCTGCTACACTCAATAAAATCCTCGAGCTCCTCGGTCACCGTCTTCAACTTCTCCTTGACGGCCGCAATGCCCTCCGCCCCTACAATATGCCTAGCAGGCGGATTCTCATGTCCACCAATGGCCGTGATCGCATGGATGGTTTCCGCAATTAGTACATCCAGATGCGCGGGGCTCAGGGGTGGATAAATAGATACTACCGTTGGTGCGGATAGGGGTTCGTTGCAGGTTGAGCTGATGGGCTCTTCGTCAAGGTCGGCGTCGGTGTCTTCTGTTTGTCTGCTGGCGTAAGGACGTGGATTTGTTCCATTGTTAGTGTAGGACTTTGTGTTCGTTGAGGCTGTTGATGACGCGGATGGGGATACTGGGGAGGCGGAAGGATACGTCTCCGGCGCTGCCTCGGGCGATTGGCTGTAGGATCCCTGGAGATTTGGCAGGCGAGAGAGAAGGCCGTTCATAATGCCGCGGAATAACGGGGCGTAGTTTGTGGAGGGGGAGTAAGCGGGGAGGATGGGAGGGACACTGGTGATAAGGTTTGTGAGAATGCCGATTTCGATGCTGCATTGGAGGATGGTGAGGCGGATGTTGAAAGGGGCGATTTCGTAGGCGAGGCTCTGTTTCGTTATGTTATTAGATTCATGTTCTTTATTATACGCTCCTTCTCCTTGTTCCTTATTTTTTTTTATTCTCCACTATTTCTTTTCCTCTCCTGTCATGAGGGGTTGTCATGAACCTGCGGCAAAACACACATCACAGAAGCCCTCTAAAGCCCAACCTGCTGCACAGTAAACCCCTAACCCAGGGGTACCTATATGGCCGGCTAAGAAAATAATTAGAACTATGTTGTAGTCGTATGTCCAGTCTGCTCTACATACTAATGCCCCCAACGACGAGAATATGGCCATTTTTCTGCTTCCGAAATTGGGGTAAAACAGCCTTAATTAGATTTACTGGGCCAAAGTAATTGGTTTCGAACTGGTCCTTTACTAGAAGTCGAGTCCGTTCAGATGAAGCAAGTTCCTCGACAGTGCCAATTATTGCTGTAGATTGGGGGTTCTAAGTCAGTCATACATGTCGATTGACACTAGATATAACTTCCATGCGATGATACAAGGGAGTGACTCGCAACAACCCACCTTGGCTCGTGCAGCATACCAAAACATCGACTCTTCCAAATGCGTTAATGGCCTCTGCCACAATAGTTTGGCATTCATTCATCATTCTGCAACCAATTTGGCCATAGTGAATCAGCTGAGCTGTTCGTACTCTAAGAACCTCGCCCTTGGCTTTCCAAGAACCAGACAAGTTCAGTGCTCGATTAAATCTTCGGGGGCGGCAGACCTGATGTCAATAACCACAGGCTTCATACGCTCCCTGCATCCTACACCTTGGGCAGAGAGTTCGCCCAGAAGGGCTTCAAAGTCAGCGCTGCGAGGATCTTCCCGTTCAGGGTTCGGTTCAGGGACACCGGCGACGACGATCTCCCCGTGGGCAAGCAGCTGGCGAGCCAGTGAGATGCCGATGGGTGAGGTTCCCGCTGATATAACCCAAACCCGTGGCCCATCATGGGTAGGGAAATGAGAAGGTACGGAGCCTGGGGACGTAGGGTTGTCCGTCATCTGTGAATAATAAAGCCGAACAACAATTCTGGAACATGACGATCCATATAGCTGTCCCGTGTGATTTATAGTATTTACTGAGGTTTCAGCAGGTATAGCATATCCATCAACATGAAAATATATGAACAGAAAAAGAAGAATACACCCCCCTTTGAAACACGCAGATCGGATAACTTATATACAAATATGGTGCTAGGAGTAATAAGGGGGGTTGTTGCTTCTATCCCGCTTGCGCCAAGCAAATACCACGTGACGTCCGTTCCTGGTGCTGACGTTATTTCATTTGCTCGGAGCTGTTCGCCGGAGCTCCGATAGCAGCGAACTGGCTTCTGTCAACTAACTGCCGCGATTGCTTTGCGCAGACGCCTATCCACCCCGCAGAATTTTGGTATTGCGTTCAGAAGTTCAGCAATATGTCGGGGCGCAGGCAACAGCAAGAGGAGCAGGGCTCAGGCGTAAGCATCCTGTCCTTTATCTCCAAATCATATGCTACGCTCGCTCTTAACTAATGAGATGAAGATGTAGTCTTTGATCAAATCTGCCCTTCAGGGGTTGGCCTTGTTCATCGCAACCCAGTTTTTCGTTTCGCAAGTATTCGGGCCGTCAAAATCAGCGCAAAATGATACCAGTGGTGGTTCTGCGGCTGCGGGGAAAGCAGCTATTCCAGCTTTCGCAGACCGGCCGGATATCCGTACCATCACCAATGCTAGTATGGTCCCTCACAAGGTCGCCCCAATATGGCCTATGAATAGCTCGGTAGACATTTCCATTTACGTCTCGCCATCTACCAGTATTCCGTCATTGGATACTCTCCCAGAAGATGCAAAGGTGCTTGAGGAGAAGAATTTTACTCTCGGTGATTGGGACGACACCAGGGAGATCGCGACAAGTTTCAAAGTGCCCAGAGAAGTCCAACAAAACGGGACGCTATGGGCTCATTTCTACATGTCGCTCACTGGACAGCCACTGGACCCAAAAGACAAATCCTATAACGCTGCCAACGCTGTTTATTTCCGACGCCCGCTGAACCAGTATTTTCCCAAAAAGAAAGTGAAGAAGCTAAAGAATCTCCTCAATGCGGACGAGATAGAAGAGGGCGAGGTTGATGTTCCACGAGTGACCCAAATCGGGTCATTCTATCACCCCAACTTTACCCTCTCTGTCATCCCGGATACTGGGGTTATTAATTTCCCGGTCATGGCTCCAGCAGCGCGACAATATCTCCAGCTTGAGAGGACAGGCGCTAGAGATGCTACCGGCCAGAATGGATGGTACTACCCTATCCTCTTTGTCAATACATTTTGGCAATTAAAGAGCCATATGACCGAACTGAACTCCACTGTTGAGACGCTACCCCTCCATATCACGTTAAAAAACATGCAGAACTGGAAATTTACCTTGTTGGCCAACATTGATGAGAATACAAAACAAAGCCAGAGACAAGCTGCAAGTGGCGGCCCCCTCCCTACTGGTGGTGACGGAAGCGAATTCGAAACTTTTAAGGAGATTTTGTTAGACACCAATAGTTACCTTTTGGCCACTACATTCTTCGTCAGCATTCTTCATATGATTTTCGAGGGGCTTGCATTTAAAAATGATATTGTGAGTGCATTCCTTGCTATCTTTTATCCCATGTGTGAAGTGCTGTATCGCTAACATCTAAACAGTCTCACTGGCGCCAGAAGAAAGATTCGGTTGGTACGTCAGTTCGCACCATCCTTGCGAATGTCTTCATGCAAACAATTATCTTCCTGTACCTGCTTGATAACAGTGAGGGTACCTCATGGATGATTCTCGGCGGCCAAGCCTTTGGCATTGTCCTGGAAGCATGGAAGATCACCAAAACCGTTGACGTTCGCCTTCGTCGTCCGCGACGGGGGTCGGCTTTCTCGTTCCTACCATACGTTATTGTCTTCGAAGATAAACATAAGCTCAGTGAGACGGAACAAAAAACCAAGGAATATGATGAAATAGCTTTCAGGTACCTTTATATGCTCGCGGTCCCATTGCTGGCTGCATATGCAGTTTATAGCCTGGTGTATGAAGACCATAAGTCGTGGTACTCCTATGTTATCGAAACCTTGGTGGGAAGTGTCTACGCTTACGGATTCCTTATGATGGTTCCTAGCCTCTACATCAACTATCGTTTGAAGGTAGGGATGTTCTTAAGCCCCACTCCATGAAACTTCTGTTTTCGTCATAATCTCAACTAACATTGCTTTCCCCCTCAGTCCGTCGCACATATGCCTGGCAAAGCCCTCACATATAAATTCCTAAATACCTTCATCGACGATCTCTTCGCGTTCACCATCAAGATGCCCACTCTCCATAGAATCGCCACACTTAGAGACGATATTATCTTCTTTATCTGGTTGTATCAGAGCTATAAATATAAGGTTGACTATAAGCGTGTAAACGAATTTGGTCAGGGTGGGGAGGAGGATGAAGTTGAAGAAACCGAAGCGGATAAGCGGCCAAAGGCCCTTAAGGACTCTGAGCCTACTACTGTATCGGAGCCTGAGACAAGTACATCGGGAGCGAAAGCCAGAAAAGAACCCGCTCGCAAGCGGAAGTAAATTCAACTGTACAGTACATGGCCTGGCAAAGAGGGGTTGCAGTGGACTTGGGACCCAATAGTTAGATCTGGGAATATTAATGCATCTTATAGTTAGTTTTTAAATTGAATAGAGGTACATAAGTGTTTTTATTGGCGTTGTATAAGACTCCTGCATCATCTAGCTTTCAGCTTTCACCAGTTGAATGAACTATATATAAAAGGTTTCGCTACATGAGGGTCATGTGAGGTAGTATTTAGAAGTTGTCATATGGACGAAGTCCGCTTATATTTATTTTAATATCCAAAGGCCATTCTTTTTGAAATCAAAACTATTCAGAGAATTTCCTATGCAACTAATGCGCCGCTTCTCTGCACTCGAAAGTCGAATGTTATATGATTTCCTGGTTTCAACCCCGCGATCAGATAAACACCTAGACGCGCCAATCGCCGCGCACCAGTATATACCTTCGCGACTGATTTCAGACAATCCGTGCCCGATAATTCGAACATACGTTTTCCAAAACCGTAATTGTACAAGTATTTGACCAAAGAGGTGTTTGTTCATTATTGGCGATCTTATTGTTTCTATTGCCAACTCTAGTTTTCATGATAGAATGGGAACCGTATGGATCCTTGGGAACGTCCCTTGAAAGCGAATTGGGAAGTTCATCCACTACAGAAATATAAAGCGTCTAAATTATTCTAGAGAATATGGCTCCAGAAGGGCAACAAGGTGAGATAAGATACTACAATCTTCAGTTCGGTTGTGCATCACGGATTCAACTTCCAACTAACCGTTCAATTCAATAGACAAGCAGCAGGAAATGAAAGACGCAATTGAACAGCTGGAAAATGGTAAGAATACACGCAAGTTCATCCATATCGTAATATTGTACATGAGAAATGAATATCTAACATGCGCACGCAGTTGCTCCCCTCCCGCCAAAGCAGCGACACACGAACGTCGCTGATCTGGCGAAATCGATCGCGTCCGCCGCTTACGAGTCAGGCATTCCAACTCATCTGCTAGAGCGCCTAATCGCCACCATCTCAAAATCCAAGCATCTAGACCAAACGACGATAACCACTATAGTAAAGAATCTCTACCCATCCGAGCGCGTGCGCCCTCGCACAGCTTCAATGGTCATATCCTGCTTCGGACCCAGCAGAAGCAAGCCATCGCCTGCAACCCAATCCTTACTCATACGCTGGCTAATTCTAGTGTACGAGGATATGGAAGACCAATCATGCCTGTCAAGGCTCTATGCTGTCTTGTTTAATTTCCTGGACATGATCAGCCTACGCAGGTCACTATGTCATCTTCTCTCGCTAATCACACGTAGGAAACACATAAAGCCATTCCGCATTCAAGCGCTCATGGAGCTAATGAGAAACACCGGCGGCGAAGAGCGGGAGCTTCTGGGCCTGCTGAAAGTTTTTAAGAGCTATTATCCTGACATCATTGTTGGGGATGCCTACGCATCAAGTGGGCGTGCAACTTACTTCTTCAAACATCCCGATCCTGAGTGGGTTAAACAGATGAGGCATATTCAAGAACGAACTGCCCCTTCAGGATTGCCGGGTAATGGTCAAGGCGCTCCGCAGACTTTCCAAGCTGTGCGGCGCGGGGGGGTGAAAAGGAGTCGAATTGAGGTTGTTATCCCAGTCGTGCAGACCTCGCGAGTCAAGCGAGATTTCACATCACTGGAGGAATTACGGAGTGCAAACGATTTCGTCCGGAAACTGGACAGGATCGAGGTGCCGAATCAGGTTGCTGCGGCCTTAGTGGATCCGCTCGCGCAAAGGTATTTGCTGTTCGTGAGGAATGAAGCAGCGACACAACGGTTAGAGAGCTGGTTGGATAGTTTTTTTGAGGATGAACTGGACCGAATGCGAGCGGTGAGGGAAGGAGAGGATGAAGTAAATGACTCAGAACATCTTGAATATGTACTTGATGCCCTTGTTGGGTTTGTGCGGTTTACCAAGGTGGGTAGTGATCTAAGTTTCTCCTCTTGCTCGTGGGTTTCGCAGTGTTGCTTTTAATATTGACTTCGTTATTCTGCAGAGTATGCCTGAAGCTGTGGATAAGTTTCTGCGCAAATACCTCCTTTTCTGGAACGGCCATGACAGCAGAACTACCATCCTTGGGCTCCTGGAGTATATACCCATACAAGACTACGATACCCTTCGACAAAATTACTTCATTCCATTAGAGGATGCTATTCTAAGTGATCAACCCGAGTCAAAAGTTGTCATGCTTCAATACTATTCGTCTTTAATCCAACATTGGGGTTCAGTAATCCGCGCTACTCCTTCTCTTTCCCCTATACCTCCTTTACTCCAACTCATTAGCAGGGCAGAGCTCCTTGCCCTAACTGTCCTCGAGAGCTCACCGGGGACTAAGTGGACAGGAACCATTCAAAAAAGATCCACTACGTTATCGGTACTTCAGTTTTATACCGACCTGGCAGGACTTTACAGCTATGCGCCCAAGAATGCCAACATACGCATCACGGTCCCGCAACCGCAAATAATATATATACTTGCGTTCACACAGACACTAAGCCATATATCTACGCTATGTTCCGTACTGGCAGTGTATAAGCATTCTTTCGAAACTTCACTTACGTCAGCGACGCTTCAAAGCACCAGGACGCCCGATCAACCGTATTCAACAGAAGTAGTGTCTCGGTTTAATGGTTACGTGATTGATATTTGCAACCTGTTGTGGCGAAACAGAGGCTTAAACTCGGACGATCCTAATGCCTTGGGCTGCATTGTTCCACCTGGAACGGTAAATGAGCTCTCGAAGTATATGCAGGCGTTGAGCGAGACGTCTAGTTCCGCTAGTGGTGAAAAGCACAAATACCAACTTTCTTCTATATTTTCATTAAGTCAAAATGCCGCATTTTGCAACGTCTCCTCTGCGTGTTTCAGGGGGATTGAAGAAGCATTAGCTGATACTCAAGGGAAATCATTGTCCGTGCGATTGACAAGGCCGGTGACGCAGAGGGCGCTAGCTGCGCTAGATAAAGAGGGAGGTATAACGATAAACTGGCAAGAATACAGATTAAAGATGCTTGAATGGCTGGACGAAATGGGAGCTGAAGGAGTTGGGAATCTGATGCGGAGTACAATGAAAGCGTTGCGGTAGTAGTGTACATGAGATTTGTATATTCGATGGTTACCGAGGGCCGATTGATCCTATTGTTGTTTCTGATTATAATGTAGTTGAATTGGTATATATATCCTGGACGGTGGGTTCCTCTCGAATTGCACTCAGGATCTCCTCGATTTTATCTGCATCTTCTCTCGATTGCAGTTCCACAACCGTGTCCTTATTCGGGTCCCAAATAATGTCAGCGGTCTCGATTTTCAATCCAGTCAGTGCTGAAAGTTTATCACCAACAGCCTTCGTATCTGCGTACTCTGCGAATACTCTGAGCCGACCTTGATCGTCTGTATCCACATCAATAGCTCCAGCATCAATGGCATGCTCCAGGTGGTCATCTACGTTCAAGCCTTCGACCTTCTCAAATACGATTCTGCCTTTCTTCTCGAATAGATAGCTCGTGGGTGTGACTGTCCCCCCGTGATGTTTAATTAAAAAGCGGACATCTTGCAGTGTTCTCATTTTCTGATCCGTCATACATTCGATCACGACAGCAACAGATGATGGTAGGAGTGCTTCAATCGTTACCGATTCGAGGGGTGCACCCGTCGGCGATATTCCCTGGCCACGCGCAATAGCAGCCTCAATTGTACTCTTTGACATACCGCTTCGTTTCGCTTTGCTGATGACAAGGGCGAGTCGGGGATTTGAGGCCGGGTCTGGTCCAAATACTTTGCATAGTGTCAGTATTATGAGGAGTAAGAAATATGGACAACAAATGTTCAGTGTAAAGTTTGCTTACACTTCGACGCATTGATTATGTCTCTGGCGTAGAGAATGCGCTCTTTGCTCTTTGCCGCATCGTTTTTGCCCTTGTCGTGCCTAATTGTAGACCAACGGTTGTGACCTGCCTGTACGATTGCGGAGGAACTCAGGGCTCGACAATGCTTGCACACCCAAGGGCGTAGGCTTCGAGGCCCTCCCAAAAGTCTCAATCTAAAAGTAGAAGCCATGAGGTCTATAATAACGGCGGTAACGTCGGCGCGCGAGAACGATGTCGTTGTCCGACGACACTTTTGGGGGCTCCGCGGGAGAGGATCGGCCCGACTGTTGATCCGCGCCGGTGATATATCTTGACAGTTCGTGAACTATGGCACGAGCACGACGTTTAACTCCAACCCCTTAAAGGTGAACCATTTAGTTCGCACAAATTGTAGATGTGCCTGGGAGTATTCCTATGAAGCATCAGCAGCAATGGCGGCTCCTGATACCGCTGCTGCGCCATCAGCGGGGCCAGACACTGCGGACTCCCGCCTCGAACTAGATGTGCCCAAGCTTCATTCACTCCCCTCCGAACAACAAGACCTCTACCTCCTGAGGTTTACCGCGGACCTCGTTCAATACACAGCGACACTCGATAAAGCGGGTCTATCTTCTCAGCAACGGTTTATCATTCAGGAACTCTTTAAAATATTGAAGCTTTCGTCGCCTCCTCCCACCAGGGTGATACGAAATAACGTCGGCCGATGTTTCAACGCTATCTTCAGCAAGGGGGACCGAACCACGCTGTACGACACCGTCACACAACTTCTGGGAATACTCAATGCTGGGAAGAATGATTGGGAGCTGAAGACTAAGTTTGCCGCCGCTGTCGCGATAGGGGAGATATATGCAGGAGCTGGAGACAGTCTGTTCACTCAGTCGACTGTTGTCTGCTCCGCATTGTTGAAGCTATTCAAGTCCTCCCAAAACCATGCCGGATTGAGGAGCTCCTTATATACAGCCTTGAAGAGGGTGGTTGGCAGCATCGGTTCTCCTGTGGATGAACAAACAGCGAAGGATATCTGGAAGCATGCTCGAAACACGGCCACCAACGACAAGGCCGTCGCCGTCCAAGCGAGTGCATGTTATTGCCTTGAGCAGTTGATTAAGAGCACATCCTATTTTGGGACGTTAGCCGACTTCGAGAATCTCAAAGCTACAATTTGGAAAGTGATTGACAGCCCTAGTCCATCTGTAAGGCATGCGGCCGCTTCCTGCCTTGCTGCCATGTTGATCAAAGCTCTCGTAGCCGGAGACCAGGTCCAGGACGTGCCAACTGTTCGAAAACCCAAAAAGCAATCGAAAAAACAGCCAACTGCCCCTGATGGTGATGACGCAACCGAGCGACCTCAGTCGCCGCAGCCTTCTGCAGGTCGAAGAGTGGACCTTCATATTTCATTCCAACTCCCCGAGCTCTTGAAACAACTTTCTTTTCAATACTGCCGAACCTCAACTAGTAACCGAGCAAGAGCAGGTATTGCTACGTGTTATAAGCAAATCCTAAGAGGCCTTGGCAACAACTTTGTCGAAGAACGCTATGCGGAAATTGCTGGTCACTTTCTAGTTACGGTATTAAATCATCCAACCATCACTTACAACCGATACCGACTCCTGATGACCAGGAAATTTATCAAGAGCTTATTAGAGGATACTGTTTGTCGTGAAATCCTCCGTGAGAATAGTAAACTTAACGCCGCCAAATGGCTAACAAATGGCCTGCTTAAGGATTACCCGAAAGTGGTCCAGGAGCGACCTGAGCCAAGCAAATACACTTTAACGAGTGCCTTGAGCACATTATCTGCTATTATATCTTCCTTAGGCTCTGCTCTGGCGGTTATCGGGGACAGCTGTCGTGATTCACTCCTCCAGGTACTCCAGCATCCTAGCTATACTGTCCAAATTCATACCGCCCAGTGCTTGCGCAACTTTGTTCTTGCTTGCCCTCAGCAACTCCTCTCTTGCGTGACGGTCTGCATGAATAGCCTTAACAGGGAGATTGGTCAGCTATCTACTCCACGACATTCCAATAGGCGATGCCTTGGATACGCCCATGGCCTGGCGGCTATGTTGAGTACCTCTCGATTGCAGCCACTCTATGGCTCCGTCGATGTGTACGCACGGGTCCTATCACAAGCTACAGATCTCCTGAAAACAAGTAGCAGCTCGGAGTTGAGGATTGCAAGCACGCAAATCCAGGTTGCATGGATTTTAATTGGCGGTCTGATGCCGCTTGGACCTAGCTTCACCAAAATTCACCTACCCCAGCTACTCCTATTGTGGAAAAATGCCCTCCCAAAGCCTTTGCCCAAAGATAACCTGGCTCAACGCGGTCCCCTAGAGATGAGCTTTTTGGCCCACGTCCGAGAATGCGCCCTTGGTTCAATCTACGTGTTTTTGGAGTTCAACAGCAACCTTGTAACGGCAGATGGATCAAGACGTATTGCTGCAATGCTTCAGAATACAGTGATGTTTTTGGATAACCTGCCAAGACTCAAGTCTGCGGAAGATATCTCTCAGCGCCTATCGCCTTCACTACAGTTAAAGGATTTCGCCACGATGATTCGTCGACGTGTATTGCAGTGTTTTTCAAAACTAGTCAACATAGACCACGCAAATTCAGATGTTCTATCATTGTCGAATATCCTAGGCCTAGCGATCTCGTCATTTGCTGATCCTGAGGTTATTTCCGCAAACCCTTTTGATACATCCATTGCTAGTTCCACTACTCACTTTGATAATATTTGGGACCTTGACGACAATTTTGGATTTGGTGTAACAGGTTTAGCACATGAATTTGCCGTCGAGACCATCTCAGGATGTCATAAAGAAGATAACTCCGCCGGCACGAAAGCGATGGAATCACCTGAGCAGGGAATTGACAATATTGTAAGCTCCAAACTACCCGCCTTAATGCATGCAAATCTAACTACTTTCTGTAGTTGTTATCCCCGATCTGCCAAGCTAGGGAGCATGACTCTGTACTTCTCTATTCGGTGACTGAGCGAAATAGCGGATCATACTCGGACCCTCCCGATACCGAAGTTGTGAATGCAGCAATAGACTTATTTGCGAAGGCGTTACCATTACAATCGCCAAAGGTTCAGGAAAGTAGTGTGGAGCAAATAGCAGCCTTACTCTCCGCCCAAAGTCTAAACCGCAACCCTGGGCGAAAGGCAGCCATGACTGTCAATATTGCTGTAGCTCTGCTCCTTGCTGTTAAAGTTGCCGTTAAGGAGACCCCATCGGCGCCGGGGAACTTGAGGTATCCTGCAACTGAGAAAGTTATGCAGGAGCTCATTCTGGTAAAAACCTACCCTCTACACAATCACCTATATATGCTAAGGACCAGTAGACTTTTACCACCCACCCCGATCCCATCGTGCGTTGTATAGGCTCCGAAGCACTAGGGCGGCTGTGCAATAGTTCCGGGAATGCCTTCACTAGCAGCCAAATCAACTTCCTCGTTGATTCCATTGTTGAGAACCGAGATCCCAGCACGCGTGCTGGATGCGCGACAGCTCTAGGTTGTATCCATTCTCAAGTCGGCGGCATGGCGGCTAGTTTCCACTTGAAAACCATTGTTGGCGTCCTCATGTCCCTCTGCAGTGATCCTCACCCCGTCGTTCACTTCTGGGCACTAGAAGGCTTGGGTCGAGTGGCAGAATCTGCTGGATTGACCTTTTCGGCCTATGTGTCAAGCTCCCTCGGCATGCTTGCCAGGCTATATATTGCCGATACCCATAATGAAGAAGCTTCATCTGTGTCAACCTCCAATCTAGAAGTGGCATTTCCGACTACCGTGTCCATTAGTCGCTGCGTTGATTCGCTTATCAACGTTCTTGGTCCGGATTTACGGGATATCTCAAAAACTCGGGAACTGATTTTCACGCTCGTGAAGGAATTTCAGCTTGAGAAATCCACAGCGCTGGTGGCAGAGAGCTCAAAATGCTTAGATCATCTGTCTTTATATGCTCCAAATCACATGGATTTCTCCGCCTATGTCCGATGGCTTCAGCAGGAACTTGCATTGAAAAGCACGACAATTCAGGATGCCGCTATTCGAGGCTTCAACAATCTGATGAAAAGAGACGCCGATTTGGTCATTCGCACAGCCTCACCGAGCCTTGAGGATGAGTTCTGGCTAGCCTTTGAGAGCGCGACGGATAACGAAGCATTGAAAAACATTGTCTGCAACTGGCTGCAGCAAACTGGGCTCACGGATACTGATGATTGGATACAACGGTTCCAAAAGGTCCTCACGAAGACGCGATCGAAACAGGATGATAATCCTCCACCTACCACAGTCAACACCACTGCTATTCATGACATCGCAGACGACGAGGTGGCAGGATTTGCCGCAGCCGTTGGGGGAGAGCCCGGCGAAACGGCCAACGAGTCCTCCTCTGGTCAGGAACTGCTCAGGTGGCAAACCAGAAATTTCGTGATGGCCTGTCTAAGTGAGCTTCTGTCCATGGTTAGCAAAAACATATTGCCCGATCAAATTATTCCCGCAGAAATGGCGTTGCAAGAAAGGGTTGGAGATATTATTCGAATGGCATTTTCCGCATCCACTGCCAACGTCATTGAGCTCCGAATCTGGGGTTTGAAAATAATTGATCAAATATTGAAGGTTAGTAGTGCCCATTGGATTTCCATCCCCTCCCCAGTTTACTAAAAAGCGAAATTTTCTCTAGATGTTTGGCAAAACCCCGGATCCCGATTTTGCGGAAGCGTTACTCTTGGAACAATATCAAGCTCAAATTAGTTCCGCACTAACTCCTGCATTTGCAGCTGACTCTTCATCTGAGCTGGCCTCGGAGGCGATTAATGTTTGCGCAACTTTCGTTGGTACCGGAATCGTGACAAATGTGGATCGTATGGGTCGTATTTTTAAACTACTGGTTGTTGGCCTGGAGAACTTCGCGAGTATGTGTTCTTACTTCCCTTGCTAGCTGATAACTTCGCTAATCCATTCATTAGATAAACCTGACACCACAGAGATTGGTGATCTCAAAGGGCTTAATTCTAATGCGCGTGTGATGGTGAAGCTTGCACTATTCTCAGCTTGGGCTAGGTTGCAGATAGCTAGCAACGACCAAAATTGGTTGGCTGAAATTGTGCAGCCGTATACCGCTACCCTCACTCCCCTGTGGCTCTCTTCCCTCCAGGAATTTGCGCGCCTCCGATTTGAACCGGAAATATCCAGCACGCTTGGGCCCACCGTATCTGACAATTTGGACGAGGTGTATGCAGCATTGAACCGGGAAACATTATTGAAAGTATGCATTCTGACTTGATCATGTCTTCTACCACACCACTAACACATATGCTCAAACTAGTTCTATCAAGATTCCTGGCTGAGTTTCGTTGATGCCATCGCAAGCCTGGTTGAGAAGGATAGCGAGTTCGTCTTCGATGCCCTTGATGGGAAACTTGAACCGTCAAAGGAAGTAGTTAGTGCTGATAAACCTGAAGTAAATGGTGTAAAGGGGGAGAAGGGAACGCATATAAACTATCGCGATGAACCAGTCGCGTTCTTTTTTGTTCTCTTTGGCCTTGCCTTCGAGGCTCTCGTCGCGCAAAGCCATGAACAATCAAATCAGTCATTGGAAATTCTGCGAGCCTTGCGAAAGATCCTCCACCCATCCGTTGCTGGGAATGCCGTGTACCAACAGGCCGTATTTTCCGAAACTATGGATACGTTGGACAGATTAGTGATGACTGAAGGCTCCAGCGTACAAACGGTCATTGTCCAAATGGCACGAGATCTGGCTCTGCACCACCACTCTGCACCGAATAACCAGCCTCGATCTGACAATCTGTCAGACGATATTGAGCAGCTATTCGAACTCACACGAAACATCATTCTTGTCCTTGCAGGACTCCTGCCTAATCTCAGCGAGTCTCCGACGCACACCCGCTTCAATATATCTGATGAGGCGGCCTCCCTCATAACACTATCCCTCTCCTCACTTGTCGACGTCACCTCTGTTTTTCCCTCCATTATCCGCGGGGATCTCCGCGCCTGCATCTTGCATATTTTCACAACAATTTTGGCCATGGGCATCTGCCAAGCCGAAGTCGTCCCTCGAGCTCTCCCCATCTTTCGCCGCTTCATCCAGGGCATCACCCGCCCACCGACGTCAATCACAACTTCGGCTGTACCCACTGATTCTGAAACCCCACATCCTCCCCCCGAAGACCCAGAAATCATCTCCCGTCAAATCCGAGGTTGCATCTCCCGTCTTCTCCAGATTCTCACGATTGCCCAACGCCGCGAATCGGAAACCTCACTCACTTGCGCCAAAAATACTCTCTTATCCCTAACCGTCCTGCTGACAACAAGCACCCACGTAATACCACCGCAAGATCCCTTAATCCCTCGCGTACTCTCCGAGTTCCTCGACTGCTTACAGGACCTGGGCCTCGCGACTGTCGCAGCGGGCTGCCTCCGCTCCATCCTTCTTAGCCCATCGACCCAAACCACCCGCTCCCCGACCGACGACGCAATTGCTCGTTTCCTCCTCCCACGACTCATTGCCTTCATAACAAGCCTGCCCGCCAGCGAACTTGAGACGCCCGTAGACCCTGAAAATGTCAAGGGGACCATCACACTGGCTCTCGTCTCGTGTATCGGCTCGGGCACGATTGCACCAGCGAGTGTCCCCATAGCGATGGCTCTGGTTATTCCCGCACTCCTGATGCGCGCGAGGAATGAAGGCCAGGGAATTTATAAGGAGATAGCCGCTGCTCTTCTTGAGCTAGCGAAGATCGACGCGGTGTCGTTTAGAGGTCTAGTGGCGGGGATGGGTGCTGAGCAGCGAGCTTTTACGGAGGAGATTCTGAGAAATGGGGGGATTGGGGGTGGTGGGGGTGGTGGGGGGAAGGAGGGGAGGAACGTTTCCGACGGGGCGGATGATGGGGAGAGGAATGTACCGAGTATTGCGTTGCGGATGGACTTTTAGAATTTGGTTTTATTTACTCCGTCCAGATAGGGTTACTTTGGATATAATGATCCGGCCGTCCGGTTGGCTTTGTAACACACATATATATTTTATACATACTATAATTCATAAGTTTTTACCTTGCCATGGGTATGCGTAAATTCTTGACATAGATATTGGTCATTGAGAAACAGGAGCTATATGTCATATGGCATCACTTATGTTTCAATTAAAGTATTAGGAAATATTCACCCACTGTTCGACAAATTAATTATCTATAGGTCGAGGTCGTCTATATAATTGGTTGGGGTATAAGGTAATTATTCAAAATGGAAACGCAAGCGGAGTGTTGAAAGAAGCCCGATGTTTCTAGCTGGTTCTTTATCGACCACAAACAGAAAAAGCTGAAGGGAAAAACTCGGGGGGCAAAGAATGAACGTCTGCTGTTAGGATTATGCGTCAAGGAAGGTCGGTTGGAATATGTGAAATATATGCTTTCTGTCCCGTCTTGTCCTCACCCAATCGGCTCTGTGGCCATTGACTCTGGACTAGAGATGGGCGGTAACGAAGGGTCAGCGGAAGGTTGGTCGTTGAGTTTCACCTCAGCGGCAGCACCTTTAGCTGCATTTTCCTTCTCGCGGTGCTTATATGAGGAATATCTGAGAGCGAGGATAATCATGCCTAATTTTATGAAGCTGGTCAGATAGGTAGTTAAAAAAGAGGGGTTATTGCAAAAAAGGATAAAAGCAGAGGTAACTCAAAGAAACGCATAGGATAAGGAAAAGGAGATCTGACTGGCACTCGTGGCAATAGCCAGCGCGGCTCTCCTGGTCAAAATCCACCGTAGCCCCTCAACCTCGCTCTTCCCGTCACTATTCAGCGACACGGTGATCTGATAATTCAACTCCTGGATTGCCGTATCCAGCGAACGCTGTAGTTCCCTCGTCGAAATTTTCTGATCATTGAACATCTCTTTCAAGTCATCTTTCAACCCTGCCAGTTCCTGTGTCATGCGCTGCGTTAGGATATCCAACTCGTGCTGCAGCTGGGCTCGCTCTGAGCGCTGGGCTTGTATGGCTGTATTCCGTGAGGCCTGGACGGAGTTTCGAAGCTCCGAACATGCCGCCTGAAAAAGATACGTCTCGTTTTCCACGTCGGATTTGGATATAAGGCCTTTCCGTGCCAGCTCGAGGTTATCGGCCAGTAGGCCTCGGATAGCCTTCATGATGGACACGGACTGTTCCTCTGTAAACCCAGACCGACCTAGATCTTTCACGAGAGTGTACGTATCGAAGTGGTGTACGTATGGCCGCGGGCTCAGATGCGGGGGTTTCTGCTGTTGGGAATTCTCCGGGGGCAGGGATTGAGAAGGAGCCTCGACCTCGGGTGACGAGGAAGATATGGGTCCGGGCATTTGAAATACAAAGTCTTGGGGCCCTTTCAATAAATCTACCTTTCGTTCTTCTGCCGTAGAATCGGGGGAAGCAGCAGCCTCAATCCCCGCTTTTTGCGCCGAGTCCCTGCTACCTTGAGACGGTAACTCCGCCGAAATGTTTGTGGACGATGCGGAGACGGCGGACGAGGAGGGTGAGGATTTCTTGGATCCGGCATCTGATTTAGCCTCTTTCCCCGTATCCTTCACATCCTGTGGCTCAGAAGGTTTAGACATCTTTCTCTGCCTGTCCGCTTGGGTTTGTTCCTTCTTGGGTGTGTTCTGCTGGGCCTCTGGGGAGACCACATCTTTTGGCTTCGGAGGAGGGGGAATTCGAGGCTCTGCAGCCGGCCCATAGCGCTGGTGGAATGGCTCTGCATCACAGAGTTGACTGGTATGAAATGCTGAGAATAGGCTGCTGCTCTTCTGGTGTGATGCTTGCTGTGGTGGTGGGGGGAATCTTATCGACCGATAGGTCGTTGGCTCACATGCCCTGACTGAGCGCAAAAGGTTCGGGTACAGGAATGGGAGTCTGGGAGCTGCCATGCCAGCTCCTTGACGTAATGCGACAAGAGAAAATAGCTCTTTAGGGAAAAGCGGGAAGTATACAAGTCCAGGCTGTAAAGAAAATGATACAACGTTAGGATGTTGGGCGGAGACATGCTGCAGCTACCTAGGTACTTACCTAACCCCGAGGCCGAGTCATGTGATCCTGTTTTCCCGTTACACCGACCTACAACGGATAAATTACAAGAGAAAATAGCATGAGAGTGAAAACGACGAATCCACATTGACTATTATGTACAGATGACTCCTCTCTTTATATAGGTAGATATATATTATGAACAGGATTCCATTTACTTTGTGAACTGAAAGAAAAAAAATCAACCCAACAGCCCAAATAGTAGTTGAGTTTGCTTCCAATACTTCTGAGCCCTGCTCTCGAGGGTACGCAACTCCGTGTCGCCATCTAGGTCAATGTCCTTTCTGACCAGCTCGACAATAGATCCGAGGTCATCCTCCGCTTTGGGGTGATGGAAATTCCGTATAGAAAGCGCCTCTTCCAGATAAAACACGTCGAAAACAAGCTGAATTTTGCGGTCCCGCAAGACTTCCGAAGAAACATCTGCCGGGGTTGTTGGCTCCCGCGGCAATTCTGCTACAGTAACTTCAGGAGCACTGTCGCCGTTTGGAGTTTTATTATCAGGCTGGTGCTCATTGTGTATAGGGCTTTTAGCATCCGAAGCAGCACTATCGGTGCTCTTTTCGAGGTCTGCAGAAATACTTGACGATATCATTTTATGCAGTTTATTTTTCAGTACGCCCACAGCTGAAGGATTCCAAAGGTCGGGGCCTTGTTCCTCCATCGTCGTGACCAGTTTCTGCAACAATTTGAAAGCGGCTGGGGATGGTTGAATAGGGAGCGGTGGGTTGCCTTCCCAGAGCGTGCGACCAGCACAACCTGCTCCGTGACGTTTCCCAAGAGCTCGGGTGATAATTGATGGTAAAATTTGAGAACTGATCTCAACGGCTAGGATGTCGTGTAATTTTGGAACAAGGCCATCAGCAAATAGATGATCCTCAGCCGAAATGCCTCTAGGGATCTGCCCTCGAATTTCTCGAATGACTCGTAGCATGAAAGCTGCCTGCTTCCCACGATGAGATCCACCCATATTGGCCAAGGCGCTGTGGAGACATGTCTGTAGCGCCGAGAAACCTTTGGTCAACGTAGTTTCGTATTCTTTCTGGAGAAGGTCGGGGTCATCTTGATTCAAAATCCCGACTGTGTTTTGCAGGACGTCTTCATCTTCGTCGTCTTCGACGATATCCTCCCACCTAATTTTTTTAAGGTCGTCGATCATATCTTTGCATTCTTCAACACCAGACAGCCACGTAGTATATGACCCCGATATCTGTAGTACCTTACTATCTCTTCCCAGGGTCCTGTTGATAATCTCCCTTTTGAAGGTGGTGGCACCGCCTGAAGAATCGAGGAACACAACATTCGCATCCCAGAGTGATAGAGAGGAAGCCCCGTCTTCGATCTCGCCCCACCCGGTAATTGTAGATGAGATCTCAAGCCCAAGCAAAGTCAGACCCTTGGCTTGCGCACGTAGAATAGAAACAAGCTGATTGTTCACAGCGCCGCGGATGCCCTCAAGTATCTCCAGAGGCGAATGGCATGGTGTGGAGCTTTGAACTGGTAACCAAATACCCAACAGGTTTCTGCGAAGAAGTAAGATCTCCTTCAAATTTTGAGATCGCTCTAAATTCTTTCTCATTCCGTCAGTCAACGCTCTGAATCCCTTCCTCGACCAATCCTTTATTATTTGGCCCGCCTCTGATTTGGATAAATCAATATGTTTCACCCATGGCGTAAAGTTCCTAATGTCGTTGGCCACCCATCGCTCAAAAATATCAATTGCCAGCCCATCCAGCTTTCGCACCTCCGGGTCATCAAGGATGGGGTGAATGGTTAGCTTTCCAAGGGCGTCTGATAGACTGCCCGAGAGCAGCTCTGATGTGCGTTTCAAAGTATGTATAAGGAGTTTCAAGCTCTGTTCAATATTTGCGAAGCTTGGATCTTCTCGCAAGAGTACCGCTTGTATAGCCTCCAACCGGACCTGATGAAATTGGCGTAGTACATCCGTAGAAGAGGAACTGGTCGCTAGGCAATAAGCTGACATAGCCTCAATAATTTCTTGGATTGAATAGTTCGGGGTGGCCAGCTTGCGCCCGATGCGCTTTAGTAGGCTGCGGCGGAGGGAGGCCAACTGGGTTCGGAGATTTTCAAGGAACACGGGAGCGCGATTGCTCTGAGAAAGGGTCTTGTGAAGAAGCCGCGATATGACAAGGAGTTTTGCAATCAGGAGATTCGAACCATGTTTCCGGAACAGTCTATAGCCGGCGGATGTGCAGCTATGCAGGAGGGCCAGCTGCGCGGCAATTGCTCTCTCATCAACGCCTATATGTGACATGTTAACTATACCGAGAATCTCCACAGAGTTGGCAGATGGCAGGGTATACAAACCTTCATCCACAGCAGAAATATTCGATTTATTTTCGATCAACCGGGGATTACATCGCCTTCCAATGCTCGATAGCTTAGTCTCGACCTCCTGGATCTCGTCGTTCATTTCGACAATTGTCTGCGCGGTGCCGAGAAGCTCTCGATATCTCATCCTAAGCGCAATAAGGGGTTAATCAGCAAAATGGTTCATTTGGTCATACTAGTGTGGCATTAAATATTACCCGACAAGAGAGCGCAACTTGTCCTTGTTGCTGGCGATGTCGCGGCGGAGTTCCTCCTCGACTCGCCGCACGGTGGGGATTGGGTGTTGAAACGCCTCCTGCCATGATTGAAGGCTGTAGGCATCTGGTACATCTGTGGCCATGTTTTAAGCCAGGCGCTATGTCGCTGTCTCCAGGTGGGAGATACAGCAGCTGAGAGAGCGGGAGAGTTGGCGTTGTTGTCAAGTCTGTCCTCTCCCATCCCGATGTTGTCCTGAGCATCGGCTGGCCCGTGCACCGCTGCTAACTATTTCTTCATGTTATTTAACATAAATACTCCGTTTAGAGTATTTCGATCCAGATAGCAAATTAAATATTCCAAAGAGCACTAAAAAATTGATACCGCAGCATCTTCAACAAGATTCATTCCCAAATATAACTATTTCCGATTTCTCAAGCTGCTGTCTAGGTCTGATTTCCCCAGATCAATACCGCCGGATTAGGGTTTAGGGCTGGCTAAACTCTACTAAATATGCGTCATCTTTAGGGAAATGAAAGCGGCGGGAAAATAAAAAAAAACCAGGCTTCAAAAGGACTGGAATCAACGCAATAACATCATTGAGTCTATTTAACTTGCACAATATACTTTTGCCTCGAGGCAGCAAATTTGTCCTATATCTCAACTTTCTGTATATCTCGCATATACAGTATTCTCCCGGCAGAGCCGGAGCTCATGGCGGGCGACGATATTACCCCTCAGCAAGGCGCCTCGAACGGGCTGCCATTCCCCACCCTCAAGAAATCGCATATTCTACATTGCTCGTATCATTACTGGCATCCGAAGTACGTCACTATTGTTGCTCCATATGCCATTCCCGGCAACTATTTGTAGTCGGCCGGATTACTGACCTCCCGCCTGGATGATATAGATACCGCTCTATAACCCCAAAAGCCCGTCTCATCCCCTTGAATGATGCATTCCTTACCTATCTCCGCGCGGACGGAATAATTCTACCTCCCCAAGATGGAGACCCTCCCGGCGCGGACGACGATAGCGGCGTCTATTCCCTATCAGACGGCTCTGAGTCGGATGACGAGGACGAGGATCCTTCTACGCAATGGCAGGAGATACACGCTCAGATAAAAGCGACGATAGAAGAACTAGATGGGAAAGTTGCCCCAAAACTTAACTGGAGTGCCCCGAAAGATGCAACCTGGATATCGGCGACAAACGATATGCAGTGCAGAAATCCTAATGACATATATCTGTTACTGAAAAGCAGCGATTTTGTGACTCATGATCTGGAACATGCTTTCGACGGATGTGTATCAGACAGTGAAGAAGAGGACAAAGAAGCAAAGGAGGAGGAGCAAAACCCAACAGAAAAAAGCCGCATCCCATACCACCTCGTCCTACGCAAATACATAACCCTAAACCCCTCCCTCGAATTCCGCTGCTTCGTCCGTGACAGAAAACTCCTCTGCCTCTGCCAACGCGACCTAAACCACTTTAATTTCCTCTTCGGCCTTCGCGACGACCTTCGCGACAAAATCCAGACCTTCTTTGACATCAGGCTGCGCGACACGTTTCCCGATCCAGATTTTGTGTTTGATGTCTACGTGCCCCCGCCGCATAATCGCGTGTGGCTAATGGATATCAACCCCTGGGCGATCCGGACGGATCCACTACTATTCTCGTGGTTGGAGATTTTAAACATGAAAGGACCAAGTTGCGATGAGGATGTGGCGAATGAGAAGAGGGAGGGAGGGGAGAGTGAGGTGGTGCGAATAAAATTGCGCCAGGGCGGGACAAAGGAAGGTGCACAAAAAGAAGATAGCGAAAGCGCGCTTGAGAAAGAGGATGGTAGTGACAAGGATGACGAAGAAAATGAGGATGAGGATGAGGATGAGGATGAGGATGACCTAGACGATATCACCACACTTCCCTTCGTGCCCGAATTCCGTCTCGTGGAACACGACGATCCAGAAGCATATGGCTTCTCGACACCACGATATTCGGCGCATAAGTTACCCAAGGAAGTTGTGGATGCGTCGAGAAGCGGGCCTGGTGGCATGGGCGAGTTCCTCGGCCAGTGGCAGGATATCCTTGCGAAAAAGATACAGGAAGATGACGAGGCGGAGGCCGCGGCTGTAGGGCCTACTATGGGTGACGGTTGAGATTTGGGATTTGTTACAGCACAGATGAAAGAAACAAGCTCGTTCTTATTAATATTATTCTTTGTTCATTTATGAACTTGTATGAATAATTAAATTGGAGGTGACGGCAGGTACTCCATGTCCGGGACAATATTTATGATGCTTTGAAGGAGTAAAGACAGTTAACATTGTTCAGAGAATGGGTGGAATTGTTATTTATATTTCATGCACTTTGTTTTGTCTACCATGGAACTAACTACTTCTTCCTTGCTGGTATTTTAGCTGTGGGGTGTTGTAATGAGTTTCTTTGTCCACAGGCTTGAATGCCCCTTGCACATGGCTTATCGTCCCTGCATCATCCCCACGCAATGATGAAGTCCCGCAACGGGATGACAACATCTTCCCAAAATTCATATACAGTACATTGGTGCTGGGTATTCTAATTCTAGAATTTCCATCCTAGCCCTCATAGATCTATCTATCATCTAAATTTGAGATTGTGGACACAATATCCCATTCCGCACTGTCTCGTCATCCGGAGAAAACACTTAGAAACACCTATCTAGAAAAAAAATGGAAAAAGAGACAAAAAAGGACATAATCAAGAGAGAACGCAATCAAAAACCAAGGAGCAGAAAGTGACCTGGGCAAAGAAGAGAAAAGTTTCTATCCCAACCAACCTTCCAATTGTACACACATCACCCCAAAAGTACATGTACATACATGCACCTTGAGCCAATTACAACTTATGCTTCTTCTGCCCAGTCGCAATCTTCATAAACTCCTGCTGTGGAATGCCAGCCATAAACCTATCCATCCCCATAAACACCTCCAAAACATTCTGGCGATCCAACACCCGCCTCCCTGGCCGTCTAATCAGCTCCTTAACCTTAACCATGCTGTCCTGATTAAGATGTGTCCCAAGCCTCTCCTCAACCTCCTCCAATACCAGTTTCAAAAACCCAGCCGCATCCTCCTTTCCACCGGGGGCAGTGAACACCTTGTTCACATACCCAGTCGAAACCAGATCCTCAATGGGGATTCGCTTGCTCATGATCAACGCCTCGTTGGCCTTGGAGATACCCAGGCGTTCAACCAAGGCGTGGCTGGCACCACCCTCAGCCACGAGACCGAGGGATGTGAAGGGCGTGAGGAGGAATGTGTGTGGAGCGGCGTAGATGAAATCCCCGAAGGCAGTGAGAGCGGCGGAGAGACCGACTGCTGGGCCGTTGAGGGCTACGACGAGAATCTTGGGGTGGTTGGAGAAAGTGTTTGTCAGGTCCAGGTTGCCGGCAACGAAGCCGCGCAGGACTTCACGGCGGGCGTCAGCATCGCCAGAAGCAGGACGGGTCTTCTGAACATCGGCACCACTAAATATTCGAGGGTTGTATTGTTAGAGAATGTTGTGTTTTCTAGTCAAAGTGAGGGATGTGTTTGGGGGTCTTAATACGTTTTGACTTACGCAGAAAAGAAGCGACCTGTTCCCGTCAGGACAGTGATGAAGATGTCATCGCGCTGGGCGATCTCGCGCATCTTCTGACCCAGTTCCCAGTAGTGGTCACCACCCAGAGCATTGAGCTTCTTAGGCCGGTTGAGGGTGATGATGGCTACCCGGTCCTTGTAGGTGACGGTGATTTCTTGGGCTGCAGAGCTCATTTTTGCGCTGTGATCTGATTTCCTTTATTATGTACGAAAAGAAGGAAGACTATAACTATTGTGGGATCTCGAAGGATGACAATGCAAGAAAGAAAGCAGTAACTCGAAACGAACGTTGAGCTATTGACGTGTTGTTAGTTCCAGAGGCGGTGTTATGCCTTTGGAAGATGCCCTTCAAAAAACGTCAGGGTCGAGGGGGAAGGAAGAGAAAGAGAATGAGCAGAAGAAGAGATCAGTTAAATGGTTTTATATTCATGAAATTAGAAAGAAAGCGGGACAAGAAAGAGAGACAAATATGAGCTGTGTTTCTGCCATTTCTAAGGGAGGGAGGGGGTTTTGGAGAAACACCCGCGGCTAAAAATAAGCTGTGTTAGCATTGAGCCGAAAATTGAACGGCAATGAGCTACAAAGGAACTAATGGAAAGAAACCTGGAAAATAGACGGCTGGGGTACAAGCAAGGTGACAGGACAAAAATCTCCTTGGGCTAATTAGTCTCCGTGGCCACTGGCTAACTGGCTAGAGTCAGAACAAATAGGCCACTATTTCAGTTCGCGATGCAAAGTAAATACTCCGTACAGCACTTCGCGATACGATATAGCACTTCTGCCGTTGAGCTGCAAGCGCAGAATGAGCCGAGGTTCGGCGCAAAAGTGCTAGCGCGTGTATTAGGAGAATTAGTTACTAAGCAAACGGCGAAGATTCACGTGGTACAGGATCAACAGACACTAATCAATATTAAGTCTAGTGCAATGAATCACATCTGACTAATCCGTTACCAACCCGCCGCTCCGACAGGCTTCCTATTGAAAAAGTAACTTCCAGCGGAGACAGAGGAACAGACACTGCTATTTCAACAATTCCCCCCGCCGGAAAACACCGTGTTCACTCCTTCTAGTCGCCCTAGAGCCATTCGGTACCGTGTATAAGGGAAACGGGCCCCTCGTTCCATTCCAATTCGGAAAATTGGTTCCCCGCGGTCATAGCTCTGGGCTTTTGTCCAATTCCTAGTATATATAATATACCGGAATAACAGGGAAATCAAACCCTACAAGTACAGGAGGGAAAGGAACAAAGGAAAGGGAGGCGGGCGAAAAAGCAAAAAACAGATAAGGGCGAAGGGCAACAACCCAGGAAGGGAGAAAAAAGAAATAAGAGGAAACCGGCACACCAAAAGCCTTAAAGAAGAGAAAAAATTTATTCACAATGCTCAGCGCCGTGCTCCGCAGACTCCAAGGCGGGAATCTTGAAGTGTTCAAGGTATGCCAGCTGCTACACTAACTGATATGCTAACTACCCATCTTCCTTCTCACTTACTAAACCAAACCAAAACCTAACACACAAAATCTCCAGTTCGGCATCTACATCCTCTTCCCCATCGGCTGGATGTACTATTTCGGTACGAACCTCGAAGAACGCTTCTCCGTCCCCGGTTTCTGGCCCACGAAGGAACAATCACACAAGATCCCCCTCGAGCTTGGTGATATTGAGAAGGAGCTGGCGCGCATGGATAAGCAGAAGGCGTTGCGGGCGGCGCAATTGCGGGGTGAGCGTGCAGTGGGGAGTGAAGGCGGTAGTGTCGCGGAGGGTTCGTGAGTTACATATTTCGAGCGTTGTATAACAAATGGGATATGAGGGATCAAAGAATGGAAGGAAGTGGGAGGTAAGGTGGCATATGGAGGGGTGTTAAAAGGGTTTTTTCCCCTTCCCTCGGGCCTGGCCCAGTTTCTGTGTATATATATACATAAGGGATATGATATTCTTTGGCAAAGCATCTTTTCTTCGGCATGGGATTAAAGGAGTTCGTTCTGGGATGGATGGATTGGCTTCTTGTTTCATTCCTTGGCTTCAATTTTGGAATGTGTTGTATTTATTGTGTACATATATATTAATTCTCCTCTTCGCAATTTTTCATTGATAATATCTGGCTTGAATGAGGTGTATAAGCAGCCAACGGACAAAACACATATGTGGTGCAAGGAGGCGGGGATATAGACGCAAAAACCGACACAATAACACCCGATCATTGAAGATATTAAATTAGTATAAAACTTGCCGCATGGAACGTAGACATTATGAGAGTGACCATAGATAGGCTAACAAGAAGAACAGAATAACATCCTCATCCTGAGAACGAACCATCGTATGCAACACGAGCCACGAAAACAAACACGCCATAAAAAAAAAAAAAAAAACACGCCTGCTATTTCCACGAGATCAAAACACCCGAACAACTCCAGTTAGTGTAGCCAGCAGCCATCTTAACTAAAATTAAAATAAAATATATATATATATTTTTTTTTACAAAACTAATTCATATGTCAAAGAAGATAACAACGAATTCCCATCACAGTCCCATCACAGACACAAACAACGCCCAAATTACAACTCCCCGCCAGCCACCTTCCCCGCCGTCGTCGCAGCCGTCTCAGCTACTTTCTTCGCAGTCTCCATTAGTGTTTCATACCCTTCCTGCTGCGCAGCAGATAGGGAGGTTTTGGCACTTGCTGCGGCGGCGGCGGTGGCGGAGGTAGAGACGTTGACGAAGGGGAAGTCTGTGAAAGCGTCACCTGCCCAGTAGTACCAGATGCGCTTGCTGACTGTGGTGACGTGGTCGGGGAGATAGACGTAGGCTGCTGTGAGGAGCATGGAGGTTATGAGGAGGAGGAGGGTGTCTAGGGCGTGCGCGGAGGGGGGTTGTTAGTTCGTTTGTGGCTCGGAGGATTTTTGTTTTTTGAAAGGGGGGGGGGGGGGGGGAGTAGACAAACGTACTGAAAACGAATTTCTCTATAGGGGTAAGCATGTAGAGGGAGATGGTGACTTCATATTGATAGTTTTTCAAACGGAGCCAGCGGATGAAGGACGTGATGATTGAGGGGGAGGAGGTTTGCGACATGGCTAACTTGGGTTGTAAGAAACGCACAGATTTTGGAGATATGGTGGAAACGGAGCAGACGGCCAACTGGGGGTTGTTGGCAAGAGGAGTTTCTCTTTTCGTTTTTTTTTTTTTTTTTTTTTTTTTTTTTTTTTTTTGAAGATTCGCAGTCGTAAGAGAAATTGTATGCAGGTTGGTTTCTGAAAATGGCGCGGTTTGTATCTAATCGTTCGGGAATGTCAATAGTCTGGCGGGATAGCCAACGTGATATTCCTGTCGATACGAGGAGGAACGGACGGATTGATCGTGGACGAACGGAGATATTATTACACAGCAACTAGAATTGAAAGTTGTGTTGTTGGACCAGAGAGAGAGACTGAAGAGAAATGATCCCAGGGGCAGCCAATCAGCAGCGAGAAATGTTTAAGGTTAGCGCAAGCGGCAGAAGTAGATCGCCCCCAAGAGTTTATTGTCACTTCTGATGCTCATATTTATATATAGTTATATATATATATCATATACTCCGTAAAACTGCAAAAATGGAGAAATGAAGGAAGATCAAGCAAGTTTCCCCACCAGTCACCTTGCTCACCAGGCTCCACCCCAATTACCAAGAGCATTGGGCACTTCTGTCACTCTACCAATATCAGAAGACTACCCAAATCATAATCTGCTTTGTAGTCTCAGCATAGTGCTGCCTTCAGCGTTGCGTGAAAGAATTCTGCAGCTGTTTTGCTATGCCACTACATTTGATTCTAGCAAGAGCTGCCCAGCAGTTCGAAATTTGAATGGCCGCATTCAGAGAAGTGGTTGGGACGTAAGGAGAGATTTTGGACACTGGAGATACACGGGGACCCGGGGTCAAGTTCATTTCGCGTCTCATTTGATAGTCCTTGTTTCGAAGGGTTTAATTCCTCCGAGCTCGTATCTTTTCTTTGCTGCTAAAGTCCTTCAAAGTCAATTTTACTAGCGTAAGATAAATGCAGTCCTTCTCATATCAGTGCTCCGCTAAGTATTTTATAAATGAAAGTATACATACCAATTCACGCACTATTTTTTAAATAGACCTAGTTAATTCTGAACTCTTCTTTACAGCTAAATCAGCCATTTCATTGCTATGAGTAGGAACTCAGTGTAAATGAGTTATTATTTTTGATTTTCTTCTCTTTTGAATTTTCATAACAGAATTCAAAATCAGTTCAAGATTCATTTAATTATTATAAATCTGACTATTTCTCAGTCTTTTTAGAGCAGCTTGATTGTTAAAAAATATTCATACTTTTTTTAAACTAGTTTCTGTAAGAGGTCTACACTGAATAGATCAGTATAATATATAGATCTTATAATACAAAAGTGAAAAACATTAGAGAAGAAAAGAAAGAGAAAGTGCAGAAATCAGTGATTGAAATAAATATTTATACATATACATAGTGAAGCTTCAGAGCAGAAAAATAGAGACTTTATATACATAGTAAAGCTTCAGAGTAGAAGAATAGAAATTTCATAAGTTTTTTAACTGAGAATCAGTGACTGAGAATCAGAGCTTTTAGTGAACTGAGAATCAGAGCTTTTAGTAGAATTTATAAAGTGTAATAAAATAGTTTATATAATTAATCAGATACAGTCTGTTATATTAACTCTCTGTTTTTACAGATGAGATTGTATATAGATCTTAAAAGATAATAGCTACTAGATTATCTTTTATAAGCTCTATTAATAATTCTCTTCTATTTAATAAACAAATGAGAGGTAGAAAACAATGTTCTGTAATTGATACTATTCTCTCAGTTATTCATGATATTCAAGTAGCAAAGCATGAAGGCCTGGTCTCAACTGCAGTTTTTATTGATATAAAAGATGCCTTTGATCATGTTTCAAAGTCTAAGATGATTCAATCTTTGAAGATGTTAAAACTGCCACTTTCTCTAATAAAATGAGTCAATTGTTTCATATCTAAAAGAATTATACAACTATTCTTTGATGGAAGAAAACAAGATAAAACTGAGATAAAAATAGAAGTATCACAAGAATCTTCAATCTCATCTGTTTTATTTGCAATATACACTGCATATCTATTCAAGAATAGAGAGATGAAAATAGTGAGATCTTCAAGTTATGTAGATGATATTGATCTACTCTACAGTTCAAAGACATTCAAAGAGAATTTAGAAGTAATTAAGAAAGCAGTAAAGAAAATCTTTATTAGAGCAGATATCAATTTAATTCAATTTGATATGAATAAAACTGAGCTAATTCACTTTTTTCTCAGGTTTAATGAGAAAGAACTAAGTCTAACTCTTTTGAATAAAGAGATTAAACTCTGTTTGAATGTCAAATGACTAGAAGTATGATTAAACTTCAAGTTGAATTTTAAATATCACATTCAACAAAGAATCATCAAGGCAGAGAGACTACTGAATAGTATAATCAGACTATCAAATACTGAGAGAGATCAATTCTTTCAGGCTATGAGACAGTTATACATAGCCTGTATTATCTCAGTAGCTGATTATGAAGTTCAAGTTTGATGAAACAATCAAGGAAACTTCACTGAACTCTTTCAAAGTCTATAAAACAGAGCTTTGAGAAGAATTCTGAGAGTATTCAAGTCATCTTCTATTAAAGCAATGGAAATTGAAGCTTCAATTCTACCTTCTGCTATTCAATTTGAAAAGGCCTGTATAAACTATGCTCTGAGAGTTATGAAGATGAGCTCAAATCATATAATCAGAAAAAGAGTCTCTTCTTCATTTTCATCAGTTAACTCAGAAAATGAACTGAATTGAAATAGATTTCTTGATTGAAATGAGAATAATACTTTAAAGAAAATGCCCTCTCAACTGTATAGACTATGTTCACTTATTAAGAATTAATTTTCTTCATTAAATGTTGAGAAAATTGATCATAAGAAGATATCTCTCTGAAGAGAAAAGCTGAAATCTCTCATAGACTTATAAATAAGTAAACTATCTAAAGAGAGAGAATATAAACAGTATTTGAAGAAGATCTCTACAATTAATATAAAAGACTCTATTCTGATTTACTCAGATAGCTCAAAAAATGAGAATTTGAATAGATTAGACACAGACATTGCTTATACTGAAGATAATATTAATTTTATCTCAGATTTCTGGAATTTAGGCTGTGAATCTGAAGTCTTTGATACTGAACTATTTATAATAGTGAAAGCTTTCAGACTCATTGAAATAAAATCTCATAAAAGAGGAAATGATTTGAAAGAGGCATGAATATTCTCTGATAGTCAAGCTACTTTAAAAAGACTTAGAAATAGTCAGATTCATAATGATCAAATGAATCTTGAACTGATTTTAAACTCTGTTTTGAAAATTCAAAAGAGAAGAATATCAAAACTGATAATTCATCTGCATTGAGTTCCTGCTTATATGAAGATTCATGGCAATGAATTGGCTGATTCAGCTGCAAAAAAGGGTTCAGAATTAAGCAGATCTATTCAAAAAACAGTGTTCTGATCTTTCATAAAGAGAAAGATAAAAGAATCTTGTTTAAACAAGTGAAATGAAAGCTGGCAGAAACAAAAGAAGAGTATACATTATTCAAGATTTGAGACAAAATCAAAGTGGAAATCTTGTTCAATTAAATGTAAAAAGAAAATATTCTCATCTATAATTTAGCTGAAACTAGAACATGATTATTTCAAATCTTATATACAAAGATTTGATGATAGATTTGACTCAACAGAGTGCTCATTCTGCAATGTGAATGAAAATCCTGAGTATATTGTAATGCATTGTGCATTATACAATAGTCTCAGAGTCAGATTAAAGAAAAAGTATGATTTAAATCAATTAAATTTGAGGTTCTTATTCTCAACTGAGACAGGAACTAAATACTTAATAGACTTTCTATCAGAAACTAGAGCAGCTATAAGAAAATAGCTGAATTCAGAAGTATCTGAATATGAAGAGGTGAAAATTAACTATATATAGTCTGTTAAAACAGCTATACATCATCTTTTAATAATTTTATTTTGTTATAGTCTCTCTTTACTGTACTTGTTTCCTTCTGTTCTTTTCTCTATCTATTTAATATGTCTATCTTTAAGACTATGTTCTCTTTTCTTTTGTCATAATATTTTCAAATGATTTCAAACTATCAGAAGGTGTTGAAATACTGCAATTTGTAAACAGTTTTTGTATTCTGAGCTGAAATTTTCTGATTTTGCATATTTGAAATTAATAAATGTATAATAGTTGACTCTATAGATATAGGAAAAACTCTGAGAACTAAAGATTCTCAGATAGATGTCATAGTCTCTGACTGCATACATCTATAATTGAAGAATAATAATAATAATAAGTATATAGATCTTATTAGTTAAAAGTCACTGTTTTAAATAATATAAAGCTTGAAATTCAGATCAGATAATTATAACTAATTTATTTTATAAAATATTATTAGCTGTGACTGTAGAGTCTCTTATCAAGAATATTTTTAATCTCTTACTTAAGTTTATTATCTTCTTCTACAATCTCTGATAACTGTCAGTTAGAAGTTAATTAAGAAGAGAATAGATCAGTGATAGTATAGTGAAGTAAGCTTATATAAAAGATATTATAAATCTCTGATAATATATTAAAATAGTAATTATGACTGTCTAGAACTTCTATCATCTTATATTTAATATAATGATAATTCAGTATATGAGATGAGTGTGTAATTTATATATTCTTAAGATTCAATTATATTAAATCTTCTATCTTATATTACTTAATAACATCTCAGTGAATATTAGTTTAATCTTCTTAATTCTGTTTAATATTTATTATAAAAACTTCTACTCAGTTATAGATATCTCAGAGCTTTATTACTATATTATGACAGACTGCGCCTGATTATTTATATAGACTATTCTGTTACACTTCACAGATTTCTACCGCTCTGATTCTCAGTCATTCTCAATCACTAATTCTCAGTCACTATGAATGTGTATAAATGTGTATGCTTCAATTCTCAGCCATTCTTGATTGCCAATTCTCAGTCACTATAAATGTGTATAAATATTCACTTCAATCACTGATTCTTGTACTTTCTCTTTCTTTTTCTTCTTTAACATTTTTCACTTTATTATATAAGATCTATATATTATACTGATCTATTCAGTGTAGACCTCTTACACTTGAAAAATGTTCATTATCTTCTTATTAGAAATGATTACTCATGTATCATCTACTCATTAGAAACAATTATTCATTGAGAAAATATCTGAATGCATGATAATATGTAAGAAAGAGAAACACAGTTAAGCAGATATTAAGTTCTCAGATAGAAGCTTGCTTATCAGTTACTCTGATCTTATAATAAGATCTTGTAAGAGAATGTTAGTGAAAGATCTGAGAGTTCTGACACTCAGATATATAAGATATTTATATAATTATACTTCTTCAGATTTCACAGATATTATATATTCAATGAATAATATATCTAACAATAATATAGAAGAACTTTTAAATATAAGTATAGAAGTAATATCACAGTAACTCTGAGTAATGTTGAAATTACAACAGCAATAGATAGCAGATATACATATAACTCAATAACTTCAATATGAAGAGATTTAACAATTAACTTAACAAAGAATTTATATGATTTTAATATTTACAGAATTGAATATAAAAGCACTGAAAGAATGCTTAAATACTTCTGTATATTTTAATACTTCTAATCTCACTCTTTACTCAATATGAAGAATGAAAATGCTTATGAAACTGAGTGTAAATGAAGATATCATCAGTTCATTAATTAATCAAGATTGATATATTAATGAATAATTAAAGAATTGTATGAAACAGAAGTTTCATTCATGAATAGAAGTATGTGAATCAGTGTTGTAAATATCTAATAATATTATAAAATATCTTGATATTCTATTCTAAGACACTGTTATGTAATAGAAAGTATTAGATTAATTACAGAGTATCTGACAGAGAAACACTTCTCTTATAATATTTATTTCTGACTTCAATATCAAGATTCTAGAAGCAGATGATCAATCTTGAGAGAATTAAATGAAGATTAGTATGCTTAAGAAGACATTAACTTTCAATCTCTTACAGAGTCTTATAAGTATAGATAAAGATCAGACTTATAAAGGTTTCTGTACATAACTCTGAATATTGAATAATCATCTTATCAAGCTTGAGAGTGTACAGAACAGTAGTAGAAGATATTACATCTCAGTCACTCATACACTGATGTTAAAATCTGTACTGAAGAATAATAACAATGATGCAGATATTATGAACTGAGTAGACTTAAATATCTACACTTAAGCAAGAGTCTCTGCTATTTAAATAAGCTTTTAAGTTTCTAGAATCATTTCTGAAGAAGTTGCTGATCAATGTCAATTTGAAGTATATATCAACTGTAACTGATCAGAACACATTGCTTTTAACTGCTGATTAATCTATATATCTTCACACTCAAGAGAAAGATCAGTATCTTCTCATTCAAAGAATGAATCAGTGCCTGTTCACATCAATTACATTGTAGTGAAGAAAGATTCAGAAGATAACTACAAGAATATCTTAATAAAACAGGGAAAAGATTAACTTCTATTCAAATTTATAGACAGAATCTTGAAGAGATTAAATGATAATAATTTAAAGAGAAAATGATAATAAATGTGATTCTTGTATCTACTGTGATTGATAATATATATAGTATAAAAGCTATGATAGACAGTGATCTATATCACTATGTAATAATAAAATCTTCAGTTGTAAGATGTTATAATCTTCAGTGTATTCTCTTATTAAAACTCTGACTTCTCACACAATTTAATGATTTAAAAGATATTTGTATCTATTACATGATAAAACTAAACATAGATGTTGAAGAATATCAATGTGAAGATATCTATGCATATAAAGTTAATAATCTTAAATATAATCTTATATTAGAACTTATCTGACTATCTGAATAAGATATTTTATTAAATGCTTAAAACAGAAGCTTGATATTCTCTAACAATGATAGAATTCATGAAGATAATATTCATAAGACTATGAATCTTACACAGATCTCTGCCAACACTTCTAAAATACTCTGAAAAAGAAGTCATTATTAAAACTGCTGATAAAATCACTGATAGTAGAACTATATATCAATCTATTTCATCAGTCTGACTGATATTAAAAAGGCTCTAGAAAAGTTATCCTGTGTTATAATAATAGATTCTTATACAAAACTTTCTTAATAATATTATGAATATCTAGATGTCTTCTGATAAGATAATAATGTTATAAATCTATCTCTCTTATAAGGTTCAGAAGTGAATCACAGTATCAAGTTAAAAAAGAAAAACAGTAAGAACTCTGAATTATCATGAGACTCTCTTTATAACATGTTCTAAGATGAACTTCTTCTTCTTTAAAAGACACTCAATGATCTGTTGAATAAAGAATTTATATATATTAGCAACTCTTTCACTGCAGCCTCTATTCTCTTTGCAAAGAAATCAGATAAAGAACTCTGATTCTGCATGAATTATCAAGAATTGAACAGATTAATAAAGAAGAACTGTTATTCTTTATCTCTTATCAATGAAACTCTAACTCACATTGAATAAGCTCAATAATTTATAAAGTTAGATGTCATCACAGCATTTCATAAGATCTGCATTACTGAAGATAATGAGTAATTTACAGTATTCTAAACATGATATAGTCTCTTTAAATGAGTAGTTACACTCTTTGAACTGACTAACACTCTCAGTATATTTCAGAAGTATATTAACTAAGCACTCTGAGATTTTCTTAATGAATTTATATCTGCATATCTTGATAACATTGTCATCTTCACTAATGAGTTCAGGAAAGAATACTAAGAACATGTATAAAAGATATTATAATAACTACAGAAAGCAGAACTACTGATAGATATAGATAAGTATAATTTTAAGATTAAAAGTATAAAATATCTAAACTTTATCATAGAAGCTGATAAGAAAATCTAAATGAATTCTGAGAAGATCTCTGTTATTCTTAAATGAGAGACTCTGTGCACTGTGAAACATGTATAAAGCGTTATTGAATTTACTAAATTCTATCAGTAATTTATATGAAACTTCTCAGATAATATGAGATCACTTACAGAACTTACTAAGAAGAACTCAGTATTTCAATGAGCAGTGAACACTGAAGCTGTATTTACACAGATGAAGAAGATGTTCATTAATATCTCTCTACTAATAATATTTGATTCTGATTATAAGACAGTTATTGAAGCTGATTTCTCTGATTATATCATAGAAGAAGCTATATTATAATATAATAATGAAGATGTCTTACAATTATGTGTCTTTATATCTAAGAAACTGAGTTCTGCTGAATGTAATTATAAGATCTATGACAAGAAACTTCTTACAATTATACACTGTCTAGAAGAATGAGACTCTGAACTTCAAAATATCTTCAAATTTGAGATAATAATAGATTATAAGAACTTTAAATACTTCATAACTATCTATAAACTTATCAAATAACAGATGCAATGATCTGAGTTTCTAAGTCACTTTCATCTTACAATATACTACCACTCTGACAGTCAGAACTTGATGACAGATGCACTCTTGCAATAAGAACAAGATATGCTGTTCAATGTGACAGACATGTACTGAATGATTGAGAACATCAGCTCTTGAACCTGAAGATATTAGTTGATCATGATAAGATCACTTATGACACTATACATACTTCTCTGATTAGAACACTCTCTCTCTGAACTAATACTGATATTTTCACTTCTTCTACACTGAATGAACTGTGATATACAGCAGCTTAGGCTGATGAACTTCTTCAAATTCTTATCAAAGCAGTATAATAAGAAGCATCTCAATTCTCTTCAGAATTACATATAAAGACTGGCATCTTAGAATGTTCAATAGATGACAGTAATACTCTGTGATTTTGTGAATAATACTGAGTCTCTCACTTCAAATCCTTATGCACTCAGATAATACAAGAGATACATGACTCATGTATAACTGATTATTCAGAGTATGAACAACTGTATAGAATGATCTCCTGAGAATTCTACTGACTTAAGATATTAAACAGTATCAGACACTTTGTCTGAAACTGCAATCACTGTTTTTCTATTATCTTATGAAAGAACTGTAGAAAAGATCTACTGAAATCACTTAATATCTCTGATAGAATCTGATGAGATGTAGTAATTGACTTTGCTATTGATCTATCTAAGAGCAAGAGTTATAAGAATATTCTGATCATCATTGACTGATTAAGTAAAGATGTAATATTAAAATCTTGTGATAAGATGAATACTGAATAAGTCACTGAAGTCTTCTTACAGAGTTCATTCTATTAAATGCATGAGTTACTGAGATCTATCATATCAGATCAAGACTGTAAATTCATGAGTACTCTCTAAACAAGAATCTATCAAGTTCTCAAGATTATATGTCATTTGTCAACTATCTATCACTCTGAGACTGATGATGCATCAGAATAAATAATTCAGACTGTGAAGAATTATCTTCATAAGTTCTGTAATCACTTACAAGACAATTGACATGATCTTTGTCTACATACAGAGATTGCTATCAATGATTGAGATACTGTTTTAATAGATATAAGCTCATTCTTTCTTATATATAGATATTACATAAAAGTGTTGAATCTTCTACAGATTATACAGTTCACACTGAACCCCTGCAGTTCAATTCAGATTGCTGATAATATAGTAATAATGCTTTAAGATACCTGTGACTGAGCAGAAGCCTTCATGACAAGTATTAAACAAGATTAAGAAAATCAAGTCAATATTCAACAAGATTCTACAGAATAGTATAAGATAGAAGATCTTATGTAATTGAATCTCAAGAATATATAGATTATATACTTATTCTGTACATTGAATTATTATTATGTGAAATACACAGTGATAGAAGTTCTAGACAGTCATAACTATTATCTTGATACTTTATCAGAGATTCATGATGTGTTTCATACAAGTCTACTTTATTATGTCATTACTGACTCATTCTTCTCATAACTGACTTCTGACTGACAGCTGCTAGAAATTATAGAAGAAGATAATGAACTTGAGTAAGAAATTAAAGATATTCTCAATGAGAGACTCTGCAGCCGCAGCTGACAGTATCTTGTGAAATAAATTAACTACAATTATCTGACCTGAACTCTGAGTTTCATGTTATCTGAGACCGCGGCTCTTGACTGATGAGAAGAGAAGGGCTAATGTAACAGACTGCGCCTGATCATTTATATAGACTATTCTGTTACACTTCACAGATTTCTACTGCTTTAATTCTCAGTCATTCTCAATCACTGATTCTCAGTCACTACAAACATGTATAAATGTGTACACTCTGATTCTCAGTCATTCTCAATCACTGATTCTCAGTCACTATAAATACATATAAATATTCACTTTAATTGCTGATTCTTATACTTTCTCTTTCTTTTCCTTCTTTAATGTTTTTCACTTTGTTATATAAGATCTATATATTAGACCGATCTATTCGGCGTAGACCTCTTACATATATTATCAGTAATCTGAATTGAACTGTAGAGATTCAATGTGAAATGTATAATCTCTAGAAGATTTAATATCTTCATGTAATAATTATATATGAGAAAGAATGAGCTTATATCTATTAAAATAGTATCTTAGTCATTCATAGTAACTTCAGTGTGTAAAAGAAGATTATATTAGTTATCTTATAAATAATTACAGAATTTATAAAGAAAATTCTTCACTATCTGAATTATTTACTCTGATATATTATCAGTCTCAGAGTAATAGACAGTTAATAAACAGTATATAATCTTGAAAACTTGGCAGATTCTTATTCAGAGAGTGCTTATAAATTGATAGTTTTAATCTGATACTATAGATCTCAGTAATTCATATATTTAATAGAATGATCTCTGAAGAAAGACTTTAGTAACTTATTCAGTATCTATCTTATCACAGAATTTTAATATCATATCTTTACTTAATCAGTTAATAATAATCAGAATATTTTTATAACTCTTAATCTTAGAGAGATCAATAGCAAAGTTAATTACTATATTATATCAGATTCTATCAGAGATATTAAGTAGTTTTAGTAGATCTTTTTTATAATTCTTTTATAAGATAATAGAGAAATAATAATTACAATTTTAAGTAAAGTATCTGATACTGTTTAATATCTCAGATAAGTAGAATTCTTGAGAGATTATTCAGTACAGTTATTCACAATCTGAATATTCAGTTATACATTTCTTATACATTTCTTATATTATTCAGATATATAAGAGTTCAGAGTAAGAAACTCAGTATTATTTATAGAATTACAAAGTGTTATTATTATTGATTAAGTACTGTAAGATATTAGTTCTTATACATAGTTCTGAGAAGAATCAGAGTGCTTCTTAATATACTGCTTCAGTGAGTGTTTAAAGAAGTTCATTAGTTTAAGCTGTTATATATTACAATTCATTCAGTATAGATTTGAAAGAAGTTGAGATATCAGTGACAGTTCTAATCAGAGAAGTATGTATAATATCATAAGTTATTTTATCTTGATTAACTAATATTATCAGATTGAAGAGCTGATGCTCTTGATTCATTCAGTGAGTATCTATTACATTGAATAATATATTATATATTCTACTCTTATTATGAGAGAGTATCTATCATCAAGTTCTGACTATCAGAGTGATAGTGTATTGTTAAATGAAAATAACTTAATAGCTCAGATCATTGCATCTGTTATTTAATAAGCTTATAAGTGATAGTAAAGTATTTGAGATTCTTATAATCTGTGATTATCTTAAATTTGAAGATACTTCAGAGTTCAGAGTCTCATTCTTTTAAATAGTATATAATTGTAAGAAGTTTCTTATCATAGATCTTGAAATTGTATTCAGCAGAACTCAGTTTCTTAGACATGAAGATACATAATTATAAGATATCTTTATTATCATATTATTATTATTATTATTATTCTTCAATTATAGATGTATACAGTCAGAGACTATGACATCTATCTGAGAACCTTTAGTTCTCAGGGTTTTTCCTATATCTATAGAGTCAACTATTATACACTTATCAATTTCAGATATGCAAAAACAGAAAATTCCAGATCAGAATACAAAAACTGTTTACAAATTGCAGTATTTCAACATCTATTAATACTTTGAAATCATTTGAAAATATCATGACAAAGGAAAAGAGAACATAGTCTTAAAGATAGACACATTAAATAGATAGATAGAAAAGAACAGAAAGAAACAAGCATAGTAAAGAGAGACTATAACAAAATAAAATTATTAAAAGAAAGTGTATAGCTGTTTTAACAGACTATATCTAATCAATTTCTATCTCTTCATATTCAGATACTTCTGAGTTGAGTCATTTTCTTGTAGCTGCTTGAGTTTCTGATAGAAAGTCTATTAAGTATTTAAGTTCTGTCTCAGTTGAGAATAAGAACCTTATATTTAATTGATTTAAATCATACTTCTTCTTTAATCTGACTCTGAGACTATTGTATAATGCACAATGCATTATAATATACTCAGAATTCTCATTTGTATTGCAGAATGAGTACTCTGTTGAATCAAATCTATTATCAAATCTTTGTATATAAGATTTGAAATAATCATATTCTAGTTTTAGCTGAAGTATGAATGAGAATATTTTCTTTTTACATTTAATTGAACAAGATTTTCACTTTGATTTTGTCTCAAATCTTGAATAATTTATGCTCTTCTTTTGTTTCTGCCAGCTTTCATTTCACTTATTTAAACAAGATTCTTTTATCTTTCTCTTTATGAAAGATCAGAACACTGTTTTTTGAATAGATCTGCTTAATTCTGAACTCTTTTTTACAGCTGAATCAGCCAATTCATTACCATGAATATTCATATGAGCAGGAACTCAATGCAGATGAATTATCAGTTTAAATATTCTTCTCTTTTGAATCTTCAAAACAGAGTTTAAAATCAGATCAAGACTCATTTGATCATTATGAATCTGACTATTTCTAAGTCTTGTTAAAGCAGCTTGACTGTGGCGGGCTGCGCCCGATCAATCATATAGACTATTCCATTACACTCCATAGATTCTTCCATTCCCGATCGCCGATCCGCGGCCGCTACGAACGCGCGTAGTGTATGCTCCGATTCTCGGCCACTCCTGATCACTGATTCGCGGCTGCTATGAACACGCGTAGTGTACACTCCGATTCTCAGCCATTTCTGATCACTGATTCTCAGCCGCTACGAACGCGCGTATATTCTTCCATCCTGAAGCTCCACCATGTACATCACCACATACACATATAAATATCCATCTCAATCACTGATTCTTGCACTTTCTCTTTCTTTTCTTCTCTAACATTTTTATCTTTATTATATAAGACCTATCAATATTATACTGATCTATTCAGTGTAGACCTCTTACACTATAAAAATATTCATTATCTTCTTATTAGAAAACAATTATTCACACATTATCTTCTCATCAGGAATAATTATTCATTGAGAGATATTTAAACATGTAACAACACATAAGAAACAGTCACATAGTTAAGCAGATATCAAGTCTCTAAATAGAAGCTTGCTCATCAGTTACTCTGACTCTGTAACAAGATCTTACAAAGAGAATAAGATTTTATAAGAGAATATCAGTGAAAGACTCAAGAGTTCTGACATTTAAATATATAAGAATACAATTACACTTCTTCAGATTTCACAGATATCATATATTTGATAATCAATATAATCATGTCTAACAATAATATGAAACTCTTGAACATGAGTATAGATACAGTGTCACAGTAACTCTGAGCAATGTTGAAACTATAACAATAATAAATAGCTGATATACATGCAACTCAACAACACTAATATAAAGAGATTCAACAATTATCATAATAAGAAACTCATGCAATTTCAGCATCTACAGAATTGAATATAAAAGCACTGAAAGAATACTTAGATACTCTCATATATTTCAATACTTCTGATCTCACTCTCTACTCATCATAGAGAATGAAAATGCTTATGAAACTGAGTGTAGATAGAGATTTCATCAGTTTATTAATTAATCAAGATTAGTATATCAATGAACAATTGAAGAATCATATGAAACAGAAGTTTCATTCATGAATAAAAGCATATGAACCAGTGTTATAAATGCCTGATAACATCATGAAATATCTTGATATTCTGTTTCAAGACACTGTTATGTAACAGAAAGTATTAGATTGATTACAGAGTATCTGACAGAGAAATACTTCTCTTACAATATTCATCTCTGACTTCAATACCAAGATTCTAAAAGCAGATAATCAGTCTTGAGAGAATTGAATGAAGATTAGCATGCTTAAGAAGACATTGACTTTCAAACTCTTACAGACTCTTATGAGTATAGATGAAGACTTAACTTATGAAGACTTCTGCACACAGCTCTGAACAATGAATGATCATCTTATCAAGCTCAAGAATATACAGAACAGTGATAGAAGACATTACATCTCAGTAACTTATACATCTGTGCTGAGAAATAACAATAATACAGATATCATGAATTGAGTAGACTCAAATATCTATACATAAGCAAGAGTCTTCACTGTCTGAACAGGCTTTCAAGTTTCTGAGATCACTTCTGAAGAAGCTGCTGATTAATATCAATGTAGAGTGTGCATTAACTGTAACTGATCAGAACACATTGCTTTCAACTGCTAATCAACCTATGTGTCTTCATATTCAAGAGAAGAATTAATGTCTTCTTATTCAAAGAATGAATCAGTATCTGTCTGTATCAATTATATTACATTAGAGAAAGATTCAGAGAATAACTATAAGAATATCTCAGTGAAACAGGGAAAAGATTAGCTTCTATTCAAATTCATAAACAGAAGCTTGAAGAGATCAGATAATAACAATTTGAAGAGAAGATAACAATGAATATAATTCTTGTATTCACTGTAATTAATAACATGTATAATATGAAGACTATAATAGACAGTGATCTATATCACTATGCAATGATAAAATCTTCAGTCATAAGATATTATAATCTTCAGTGTATCTCTCTATTAAAACCCTGACTTCTTACAGAATTTAATGATTTAAAAGACATTTGTATCTATTACATGATGAAGCTGATTATAGATATAGAAGAACATCAATGTAAAGATGTCTATACATATAAAGTTAATAATCTTGATTATAATCTTATATTAGAACTTGTCTGACTATCTGAACAAGGTATCTTATTGAATACTTAAAACAGAAGCTTGATATTCTCTAACAATGATAGAGTTCATAAAAATGATATTCACAAGATCATGAATCTGACACAGATCTCTGTCAACACATACAAAATACTCTGAAAAAGAAGTCATTATTAAAATCACTGACAGAGTCACTGACAGCAAGATCATATATCAATCTATTTCATCAGTCTGATTAATATTAAAAAGACTCTAGAAAAGTTATTTCATATTATAATAACAGATTCTTATATAAAACTTTCTCAATAATATCATGAATATCTAGATATTTTTCAACAAGATAATATTATAAATATATCTCTCTTACAAGGTTCTGAAGTGAATCACAGTATTAAGTTAGAGAAAAAGAATGATAAGAACTCTGAACTGTTATAAGATTCTCTTTATAGCATGTTCTGAAATGAACTTCTTCTTCTTCAAAAGACACTCAATGATCTGTTGAATAAAGAATTCATATATATTAGTAACTCTTTCATCACAGTCTCTATTCTCTTTGTAAAGAAATCAGGTGAAGAACTCTGATTCTGTGTGAACTACTGAGATCTGAACAGATTGATAAAGAAAGATTAATATTTCTTATCTCTCATTAATAAAACTCTAGCATGAATTGAGTGAGCTCAATGATTTACAAAACTAGATGTCATCATCACATTTCATAAGATTTGTATTACTAAAGAAGATGAATGGCTTACAGCATTCTGAACATATTATAATCTCTTTGAATAAATAGTCACACTCTTTGAACTGACTAATGCTCTCAGTACATTTCAGAAGTATATTAACTGAGTACTCTGAGATTTCCTTGATAAGTTTGTATCTGCTTATCTAGATAACATTCTCATCTTCACTGATGAATTCAGAAAAGAATATCAAGAACATGTATAAAAGATATTATAATAGCTATGAGAAGCAGAACTATCAATAGATATTGATAAGTGTGATTTTGAAGTCAAGAGTATCAAGTATCTGAGTTTTATTATAGAAGCTGATAAGAGAATTTGAATGAATTCTGAGAAAGTCTCTGCTATTCTTGAATGAGAAGCTCTGTGTACTGTGAAAGATGTATAAAGCTTCATCAGATTTGCTAACTTCTATCAGTAATTTATATAAAACTTCTCAAATATTGTGAGATCACTTACAGATCTTATTAAGAAAGACTCAGTATTTCAATGATCAGTGAACACTGAAGCTGTATTTACACAGATGAAGAAGATGTTCATTAATATCTCTCTGCTAATAATATTTGATTCTGATTATAAGACAGTTATTGAAGCTGATTTCTCTGACTATATAACAGAAGAAGTGATATTGTAATATAATAATAAAGATATTCTACAATTATGTGTCTTCATATCTAAGAAACTGAGTCCTGCTGAATGCAATTATGAGATCTATGATAAGGAACTTCTCATAATTATACACTGTTTAGAAGAATGAGACTCTGAACTCTGAAGTATCTCTGAATTTGAGATAGTCACAGATTATAAGAATCTCAAATACTTCACAACTATCTGTAAACTTATTAAATAATAGATATGATAATCTGAGTTTCTAAGCTGCTTTTATTTTATAATATACTATCATTCTAGCAGTCAGAACTTGATGACAGATGCTCTCTTATAACAAGAGTAAGATATATTATCTGATGTAACAGATACTCACTGAATGAACTGAGAGCATCAGCTCTTGAATCTGAAGATATTAATTAATCAAGATAGAACAGCTCACAGCATTATATATACTTCTTCAATTAGAACTGACATCAATATCTTCACTTTCTCTACACTGAATAAACTATGATATACAGCAGCTCAGACTGATGAACTTCTTCAGACTCTCACTGAAGCAGTATATTAAGAAGCATTCTGATTTCTCTCAGAACTATATATTAGAACTGATATCTCAGAATACTTAATCAATGATAATAATACTCTATAATTCTGTGAACAATGCTGAGTCTCTCACTTCAAACTCTTACACACTCAGATAATGCAAGAGATGTATAATTTATATATAATCAGTTATTCAGACTGTGAACAACTGTATAGAATAATCTTCTGAGAATTCTACTAGTCTGAGATATTAAACAGTATCAGATACTTTATCTGAAACTGTAATCACTGTTCTTCTATTATCTTATAAAAGAACTGTAGAAAAGATCTACTGAAATCACTTAATGTCTCTGATAAAATCTGATGAGATGTAGTAATTAACTTCACTATTGATCTATCTGAGAGTAAGAGCTGTAGAAACATTCTGATCATTATTAACTGACTAAGTAAGAATGTAATATTAAAATCTTATAATAAGATGAATACTGAACAAGTTACTGAAGCCTTCTTACAGAGTTCATTCTATTGAATATATGAATTGCTGAGATTAATAGTATCAGATCAGAGCTGTTAATTTATAAGTACTCTCTGAATAAGAATCTGTCAAGTTCTCAAGATTACACACTGTCTGTTAACTGTCTATTATTCTGAGATCAATAATGCATTAGAACAGATAATTCAGACTGTAAAGAATTATCTTTATAAGTTCTGTAATTACTTATAAAATGATTGATATGATCTTCTTCTATATACAGAGATTACTATCAACAGTTGAGATGCTGTTTTAACAGATATAAGCTCATTCTTTCTTATACACAGATATTATATGAAAGTGTTGAATCTTCTAGAGATTACACAGTGCACACTGAATCTCTGTAGTTCAATTCAGATCACTGATAATATAGTAATAAAGCTCTGAGATACTTATGACTGAGCAGAGGTCTTCATAATAACTATAAAACAAGATCAAGAAGATTAAATCAATATCTGATGAGATTCTGCAGAGCAGTATAAGATAGAAGACTTTGTGTGATTGAATCTCAAGAATATACAAATCATACATTCATTGTATACACTAGACTATCATCATATCAGATATAAAGTGATAGAAGTTCTAGATAGTCACAACTACTGTCTTAACACATCATCAGAAATTCATAATATATTTTATACAAGCTTACTCTGCTGTGCTGTCACTGATCTATTCTCTTCTCAGCTGACTTCTGACTGACAGCTGCCAGGCATTATAGAAGAAGATAATGAGCTTAAGTGAGAGATTGAAGATATTCTCAATGAGAGATTTCACAGCTGCAGCTGACAATATCTGATGAAATGAGTCAGCTATAATTAACTGACCTGAACTCTGAGTTCTGTATTATCTGAAACAGCAGTCCTTGATCAATGAGAACTGCTTCTGAAAAGAGAGGGCTAATGTGGCAGGCTGTGCCTGATCAATCATATAGACTATTTCATTACACTTCATAGATTCTTTCATTCTTGATCACCGATTCACAGCTGCTATGAACGTGTGTAGCATACACTCTGATTCTCAGCCACTTCTGATCGCCGATCCACGGCTGCTATGAACATGTGTAGCATACACTCCGATTCTCAGCCATTTTCAATCACTGATCCTCAGCTGCTATGAACGCGTGTATATTCTTTCATCTCAAAGCTCCACCATGTACACCATCACATACGCGTATAAATATTCATCTCAATCACTGATTCTCACACTTTCTCTTTCTTTCCTTCTCTAACATTTTTATCTTTGTTATATAAGACCTATCAATATTATACCGATCTATTCGGCGTAGGCCTCTTACATTGACTATCAGAGAATATTCATGTCTCTTTCAAACTATTTTCTCTTTTATGAGATTTTATTTAAATGAGTTTGAAAGCTTTCACTATTACAAATAGTTCAGCATCAAAGACTTCAGATTCACAGTCTAAATTTCAGAAATCTGAGATAAAATTGATATTATCTTCAGTATAAGCAATACCTGCATCTAATCTATTCAAATTCTCATTTTTTGAGTTATCTGAGTAAATCAGAATAGAATCTTTTATATTAATTGTAGAGATCTTCTTCAAATGCTGTTCATATTCTCTCTCTTTAGATAGTTCACTTATTTATAAGTCTATAAGAGATTTCAGCTTTTCTCTTCAGAGAGATATCTTCTCATGATCAATTTTCTCAACATTTAATGAAAAAAATTGATTCTTAATAAGTGAACATAGTCTATACAGTTGAGAGGGCATTTTCTTTAAAGTATTATTCTCATTTCAATTAAGAAATCTATTTCAATTCAGTTCATTTTCTGAGTTAACTGATGAAAATGAAGAAGAGACTCTTTCTCTGATTATATGATTTGAGCTTATCTTTATGACTCTCAGAGTATAGTTTATACAGATCTTTTCAAATTGAATAGCAGAAGATGAAATTGAGGCTTCAATTTCCATTGCTTTAATACAAGATGATTTGAATGCTCTCAGAATTCTTCTCAAAGCTCTGTTTTATAGACTTTGAAACAGTTCAGTGAAGTTATCTTGATTATTTCATCAAACTTGAACTTCATAATCAGCTACTGAGATAATACAGACTATGTATAACTGTCTTATAGCCTGAAAAGATAGACCTCTCTCAGTATTTAATAGTCTGATTATACTATTCAGTAGTCTCTCTGCCTTGATGATTCTTTATTAAATATGATATTTAAAATTCATCTTGAAGTTTAATCATACTTCTAGTCATTTGACATTCAAACTGAGTTTAATCTCTTTATTCAGAAGAGTTAGACTTAGTTCTTTCTCATTAAATCTGGAAAAAAAGTGAATTAACTCAGTTTTATTCATATTAAATTGAATTAGATTGATATCTGCTTTAATAAAGATTTTCTTTACTGCTTTCTCAATCACTTCTAAATTCTCTTTGATTGTCTTTGAACTGTAGAGTAGATCAATATCATCTATATAACTTGAAGATCTCACTATTTTCATCTCTCTATTCTTGAATAAATATGCAGTGTATATTGCAAATAAAACAGGTGAGATTGAAGATTCTTGTAATACTTCTATTTTTATCTCAGTTTTATCTTGTTTTCTTCCATTAAAGAATAGTTGTATAATTCTTTTAGATATGAAACAATCAACTCATTTTATTAGAGAAAGTGGCAGTTTTAACATCTTCAAAGTTTGAATCATCTTAGACTTTGAAACATGATCAAATGCATCTTTTATGTCAATAAAAACTGCAGTTGAGACCAGGTCTTTATGCTTTACTACTTGAATATCATGAATAACTGAGAGAACAGTGTCAATTGCAGAACATTGTTTTCTATCTCTCATTTATTTATTAAATAGAAGAGAATCACTAATGAAGCTTATAAAAGATAATCTAGTAGCTATTATCTTTTCTAGAACTTTTCTTAAACAGTTCAACAGAGATATTACTCTATATAACTTAGAAACTGAAGCTTTTCTATTAGGTTTTGCAAGAATTACTTCAGTAGCTTCTCTCCAGCACTCAGAATGATAATCATTTCTTAAGAGATTGAAAAAGAGCTCAAAATATTCATTCTTCAAGTAGAAATATGTGTTTTGAATAATTAAATGATTAATTGAATCAGGCTCTGCAGCAGTTTTAATTAAACTTGAGAATATTGCTGACTCTAGTTCATCACCTGTAAGCTCAGGTCATTCCCAGTTATTTTCATCAATATATTCATGAAATGACATATTCTCCTCTTCTAAATGTGATGAGTTTTGAAAGAGAATTCTTATAAAAGCTTAACATTTTTCCTCAAAAGAGTTTACTGTATACAATTCATTCTGAAATTCATATTCTAAGGTTGAAAGCTTTGCTACACTTCTTGTTTTAGTATAGTTGAAGGCTTTAAAAACTTCTTTTTCTTGTGCCTCTTCAAGAAATTTGTTCCAGCAATCTGTTTTGGCTTTTTTAATATCTGAAAAATATTCATTTTGAATAGCTTTGAACTCTTCATCAGATATTAAGTTATTCTTTCACTCTCTCTTAGCAGTGACTAATTGCTTTCTTTTAGAAGTGATATTCTCATTTCATCAAGGTTTGGAAAACTCAGAAGACTTTTTCTTTGGAATATTTTCTTCAATACTTGTTAGAAGAATAGATGTAATCAGCTTTGCTCTATTCTCAAGCATTTCATTTGAGATATCTTGACTTTGATTTCAATAAAGCTCACTCTGTCTTTCAGATTTCAGCTGTTTTACTCTTTCTTCAACTGCTTTTCAATCAGCTTTTTCAAAGTTATACTGATTAGAGAGAAGAGGATTTTCACTTCTTTGTTTTTCACTCAGTTTAATATCAAATTGAATGATTTCATGATCTGATTCTGAGGTTTCATTTGAATCAATAAACCAGTTTATAAGTCTTTTTTCAATTAGATTTTATGACATGAAAGTTAGATCTATAATAGATTTTTATTTCATGCCTTTTCTAAAGAATGTTTGTTGATCAGACTTGTTAACTAAATCTATTGAATGCTCAAAAGTTCATTCAACTAGTTTATCTGCTCTTACTGCTCTTATATACTCTGAGTTTCATCAGAGATGATGTGCATTGAAGTCTTCTATAATTATAGAGTTTTTTAAGAGAGTTATATTCAAAAATCCTGTATCAATTATTCAGATATTGTTGTTTTCTTTCAATGACTTTTCATTATAGATATTTATAAGTTGAATAGTATCAAACTCATTCTCTTTATCTATAATATCACTCACTAGAATATCAGAGTCAGATATGATTAGACTGACCGTGTAACCGTGTCTGAGATCAGGACCAAACTTTACAGTTGTCACGTTGCCTAAAAGCATTACTTCTGGTCATAGTTTGTGTTCATCACATTGATTTCAAATCTCATTATTTCAAATATTAAAGGTTTCAGATTCACTTTTCAAATAAAAATCTAGTCTCAGATAAAGAATATGTTTGAATTCTTAGTCACATTTTCATTTTGATTTCATTATTGAAAATAACACTAAATAAGATTATGAAATCATTTCTCACTTACATAATATCATAACATAGTGCTCATTTGTTGAAAATTCAATAGAGAGTATTATCAAATATCATTACTTTTCTGAACACAGATTATAATTAATATCATTTTAATTAAAAAAAAAAATGTAAAATACAAAAAATAACAAAAAAACAAAAAATAAAACAACAAGAAAAAATCACAACAAAAAAAAAAAAAAAAAAGAGAAAGAAAAAAAGAAGAGAAAGAAAAAGATAGAAAGAGAAAGAAAAATTAAAAAAAAAAGAAAAGAAAAAGAAAAAAACAAAAAACAAAAACAAAAAAAAATCAAGATCACAGAGTCACAGTATCTCTAAAATACTCACTTTTCAGAGTCTTCACAATATTCATCATCAATCATATATCTCTCACAGTGAGAATAACACAGTTATAATAAGTCATTATCTTAACATCATCTAATAAATAATCAGTATATATCTATATAAATGTGAATAATTAGAAAATATACACTCAAAAAGTGTGGCCAGGGTGAACTCTGCTGTCACTTGAATGATATCAAGAGCAGAATGCTGGAATTGATGATTTCTCTCATCAATTTCACAGACAAGATATGTGAAGATGATCTTGAGAAATATAAGATTCTCTGACTTCTGATAGAAACAGATCTTATAAAGAGACTCTATTTTCATCATATCAGAGACTGAGTATTATCAAAAAGTGTTACTTCAATGCATATGTATTTACTGCAGTGATTCACTCTCTGTATATGTGACTGAGAGTTGTGACTTTCTCACGCTGCATGGCTCTCCCTGAGATGCTGCTGCTGGTTTGCAATTCACACAGTCTCTCAGTCCAGCACACACTGCGCATATGCAGCCCTGCATGCTGAGGCTGTGTTGATCATTATGGCCTGGCGTGGTACTCGCTTTTCACAGGCCATGTTTCATTTGATTGAGAGGGGAGAGGGAACACAACTGCTGTTTTATTTGAGAGAAAATAGATAATTGAATCTGTAGAAGATAATTTGATTTCTTCTGTATTTAAAATTTGATTAGTCTATACTCTTCAATTTGAGAGTTTCTGAGAGTGTTTTAATAGTTTTCATATCAGCTTGAAATTAGTGATTGATTGAAGAAGAGAAAAGAGAGAAGAAAGAAATAAGAATAACTTATCTTTATAATATGAAAACAGAGAATTGCTGCAATCATTTATCCTAGCAATAAAGATCTGTTTTCTGCATGTATCTCTGATATAGATTATATAATAACTGCATATAAAGAATATCAACAGTGCATGCATTGAATGAAGATGATATTGCTATACAACACTGTAGCTGTTTCTGTACATCACTGAAAGCTGTTAATATTTTCTTTAAGTCTCTTTATATTTGATAAGTCAGTAATATATTTCAATGCACTCTCTCTTTCATCATCATTATTATCATTATTATCATTATCATTATCATCATCATCACTATTATTACTATCATTATCATTATTATTATTATTATCATCATCATCATCATCATCATCATCATTATTATTATTATATTATTTCTGACTGTCTCTTCTGTCTTCACCCCTCTTCAACACTCACTGAAATCAATCATATTATCTCTCTTCAAATATTCTGTGGTTCTGCAGACCATCAAGGCGTGTGAGCACTGTCACAGATTGAAGAGAGAGAAGAAGAAGGTGTTTAAGTGAGAGAAGACAGATCACAAGACATATTATAATACCTTGAAGAGGCTCTGTAAGAGAGTAGAATAATAACAATTTTAAGTAACAGTTCTGATAGATTTAGACTGAACTAAGTATAGAAATAATGCAGATGACACTGTCTGTGAGAGATTGAAGAAGAAGACAGTGAAGAGTCTTATGCAGTAGCAGTGAAATCAGAAGAAGTTCTGAGAATGATTTGAGGTCAAGATAGAGAGAGAGAGAGAGAAGAAGAGTGTTACTGTAAATAAGCAGTGATAGAAGAAGATTAAAAGAGTGTTAAAGTGAGAGACAAAGAAGTTAAAACTGATAAGTTTTTTATTTATTAAGAGATAATGATTTTTGATAACACTTCTGTTCTCTAATTGATTAGCAGGAGCTGACAGAGAAGGAGGGAATTGAGACCTTGTTCAGGTCTTGAATGCACTTCATGATTCAGAATATTGAGAAGACAGCTCTGCTCTCTGAGCATGTCAATCTGCTTATCACTGAAGTGGAACCTGAGACAGTAGACCAGAAAATGCAGGATTTTGAGATGCAGGTTGACCTGACTGAGAGAGAGCAGCAGAAACCCTTCTCTGAGAAGACAGTGAAGAGAGATTTTGAGATGATTATCATCTCAGATGAGAAGAAGAAGAAGAAGAAGAAGAATGAGAAGTGAATTGTAAAGAATGATAAGAAGAATGAGAAAGAGAAGAAAGATGATAAGTAGAAAAAGTTTTTTTCTTTTTATATTAGTTAGTTTAGTTATAAGTTCATAATTATTAATAATTGAAATTAATTTTGAGTTTTTAAAAATTATTGTACAAGTTGTAATCAAGTCAGGAACAATATATATATATATATATATATTTAACTATCATGATTCATAAATCACTATAATGTATAAGTATCAACATTTTTTCAATATTAATATTCACAATATTAATATATTTTTAATGATATTATCTGATAATATAATTTAGTAACACTCTCTTTCACAATATTAATATATTTTAAGAAATATGACAGAGATTAATCAAGATTATTTGTTTACTTTTATACATTGATAATATTCAATCTGAGTTAGTACTAAAATTATAACTAAGCTAAGAAACAAGATTATTTTCTCTTATATTAATTCTTCTTACACACATCAGTGATCAGTTATTGAAAATAAATTATTATCTTTCTCAAATTATTATTATATCTTCTGAATTCACTTCTTTTACTTCTATTGAAGATTCACAAACTCTTCAAGAAATCACTGTGAATCACAAAGTCTATGTTATTTACAATTCAATACAGAATACTCTCTTTCAATTATGATGAATGATCACTTCATTCTTCATATCTGATTTCAGGTCATGAAATTTATGAAAAACTCAACACAAACATTGAGATAAACTATGGAATAATTATTAACAGATTGTATTATAGATTACTGAAGAGTTATCTCTCTGCTACAATCACTGCAACTTCATTCAGAAACATTCATTATAAACTGATCATAATTCTGAAGAAATTTTCTGATATCTGAAGTCATCAGAATGCAGACAATAAAAAAAAAATAATCAGAAAATTACTACTGAGCTGATAAGTTACTCTATCAGATAATGATTTTTGATAATGCTAACTTTCTAATTTGAAGAAAATTATATAAAAATAACTCTGTACTAGTACTCTGATTTCATAACTCTCATCTGATAACTTCTGTGAATAATTACTTTACATGTATATATCTCTGAATCTTTCTCTTCAATTAATTGAAAATCCTGAATTCTGAACACTTCTTCAAATGCTTAATTCAAATCTTCATATTTCACATTAATTCTGTCTTCAGTTCAATCTTGAGATACACTACAAAGTTAATATGCAATATCTAGAATCAGAGTTGAAGAATCATCAAAGAGTGTCTCTCATAGTGAATGCATGAACTAGTATAAATAATCTTGTATTTATGAGAGTTACATGTTATTACATTGATGAGAACTGAACTTATTAAAAGACATTAATTGAATTTAAATCATTGATTAGTAGTTATACTGAGAATTATATAACAGAGATATTAATAACTGTGATTAAAAATGACTATTAAGATATTAGTCTCAGTCTTCTTACAATTACAACTGATAATACTGTGAATAACTACACTATGATGAAGAGCTTGGAGCAAAAATTGACTTTGCATTTCTGAAATGATAAATAAGGTCATATTCTCTGTATTGCTCACATAGTTCAACTTGTGATACAAACACTAATAAAGAATCTTAACATCAAGATAAAGAATAATGAGATGACTGATTCTTGAAATGAGAATGAGATGAAAGTAATTACTCAAGTAACTTTTGTATTCACTTTACAAAAGATAATGTTTTTTGATAACACTTTTTAATATTGCTTTTTGATAATGCTTTTTGATAATACTACTGTTAATTTTGAATAGATTGACTAATAATTTAAATATCATAGATTTGAAACATTGCTAATGTGATTTGTATCTCTTCTAAATAATAACAATAATTTCATAATATTCAATAAATAAACAAATCAGTCACATCACTGAATATGATACAAAATGTTAAAATATGATAAAGTTCAATATATAAGATGACTGTTCAGACTCTTCAATTGTATCAGATGATTGATTATTGAGTGCAACACTCTGATCAGAAAAAGATTCAGATATTGAAACTTTCTGATATGAAGTGAACTCAGTTGAAATATGTAATTGATTTACTGTTTCAGTTTTATAAGATAATAAAGACAGTCTCAATCACTTATACATCAATGCTGCAGTCAGTCTGATGAGTGTATAACAGTTTATTTACTCATCTTGAGAAGCAGTTGAATCACTCAAAAAGAAATTCAGTCTGAAATAATGCTATAGTGCAGGCTATTGTTACTGTAAGGAATAAACTAGTATATTACTACAGCAAAATGAAATAATCTTTTACAGAGTACTATGCTATAGCAGCTCTACTAGATTTCTCTTATCAAGTTAATATCTACACTTCTCAAGATTGAACAGAGAAGAAATGAGACTCATATGTTAAATTAGTCTGAGACTACTACAATGTCAACTATCAGAGATTTGAATGAGCAGATGTTTGAGATGTGAAGACAGTGAAATACAATTCTCTAGTAAGTAATAATCTTTGATAACACTTCATATTATATAGAACTATAATACTAACTTTGAAACAGAACTTACATACATTGATTACAACTGAAAATCAGACAAAACTACATACTTGTAAAACTGAATTTGACTGCTATCTTCAAGATAATTCAACAAATTTACATGTCAAATCAATTCTAGAGTTATGAAAAATTATTAAGAGTACATATTCAACTGTTGCACTGATGATATGTGATATTCTGATAATTTCATTGACAGAGGTGAGAATGAAGTAAAAGTTCAACTCAAGTTGAGATATTTATCATTATTATCAGAGACAATTATAAGAAGAAATAATCAAGAAACTCATAATTGTAAAACATGAAATTATCAGACAGTTTAATATCTCTGATCACAGTATATCAGAGAAGTGTAGTTTTCATGAGAAAGTAAAGAATAAACTTACACAAGAATGTATTTAGTTGTTTCATGAGTGTTATCAATAATTATTATCAAATTCTGATTATATAAGCAATCACTGAATGAACTGAATAAGACTGATTTTGATCTTCAGTTTCAGTCTCATTCTGATTTTGAAAGAATGATCATCTTTCACAGTTTATCCTGGAAAATTACTCTCATTTCACTGTTCTTGAATTAAATCTGGTCATTTTTCATGCCATTTCTCTCAGAAATGGTCCATTTTCAGATTTTTCTAAGGCTTGGTCCTGGTGGGACTCACGCCAAGAAATGTATGAGACCAGATCAAATGAGACCAAATGTGAAATTCATGGTCCCAGCGGCCAGTCTAGATATGATATTGTGATTCAAAGATTGCTTAAGCCAGCGTACGATTACAGGCGTACACCGGCTTCTTATATATTGTAATATCATACGCTAATTTAATTAGCGGCCGCTATAGCCTCTTTACACTCATAAGCTAGTAGTTCAGAAGCGGCTGCATTATTATCTGACAGTCATATGTTCTTTCAAATCACATTCTCTCTTATCAGATTCAGTCACACTTATATGATCATGTTATACACTCTAACTTCATGCAGATTAGCTCATCACTAGTCTTTTGCAATCATGTGACCTATCTCTGATTCAGCTAGCATTTTATATACACTCTTACAAAGAAACTTTTACTATATTACATCACTTCTTCACTAACTTTTCTCATTCTTCAATCATCTTTTTCATTATCATCATCATTAAACATCATCATTATTTCATCTCAGATTACTGCTTCTTCTTCTGTTCAATATCTTCTATCTGTTTATCTATTACATTATATGTGTTTCTAGCAATGACTTCTCATTCTCATAACAAGCATTCTCATAGTACTCACATCAGGCAGTTTGTTAGCAGTAAGTGTAACACATTGTAAAACATGATCAGAACTTGTTTATCTTCTAATAATTATCAGAACATACTATCATGAATAGCATATCTTCTTCATCTTCTTATACACTCTCAATCATTTCCTTCTCAGTGAGTTTTTGATCATGTTTTCTGACATGATTTTGTGTGAACACAGATGCTGATGTTTGTTTTTATTCATATAGAATCTTCACATATTGACAGATCTGCATTCACTGATAATAGTGAACTCAATGTTGAATCATTGATTGAGAATCTGAAGAACACAATAATAAAGAAATTGTCTGTATCATGTGTGACTGAGTCTTTCATATTCTCTTCTGCTTCTTCTGTCACTGCCTCTCAATCTTCTACATCTGCCTCTGTGTCTGATTCTCCCGCTTTCACTACTTCTGTTCCTGTGATTCTCACTCTCACTACTTCTGCTCTCTCTGGTTTTACTGTCTCTGCTTTCATTATCAGCTCTCCCTGTTTCAAGAAAATATTGTGTAGGCTTAATTGTAAGAATAAGTGCTCGCAGGCGATTATTCGAGTGTTTGCAGCTTGGTGTGATATGTACTGTTAACTACTAGAAGTACTTACAGTAGAAAGATAAAATATAGAAATCAAATATATAATAGCATTCAAGCTGAGTTATGAATAGTATTCATGAACTTCAGTCTATATAGTTATGTATAGTCAAGGGCTGCTAGCTCTATTAATTACACAAGAGATAGAAATAGAGATAAAGAATCTGTGAGAAGTGAGATTTCTTACATACTTTTCCCTCTCTAAGACTTCATCTGTGAAGCCTTTCACTGAGTGACTTCATAGAATCAGCTCAGCACTGCAGTGATACTCACTAAAAATTCTTCATATCTATAAAAAATCTCAGTGAGGAAAAATCCCTTGTTATCACAAAGAGAAAAGAGTCTGTCACTCAGTTTCTTATTCTGTGAGATTCTTTGTAATCTACAGATTCTTCTCTGACTATCACACAGATTCATCTCACATCTTTTATATAGAAGAGTTTCAGTTGACTCTTAATTATTTTTACAAGATTCTTATGTGATTATTACACAGATTCATCTTACAGATGAATCACTCTCTATAAGATCATTCTCATCAAAGAGAAGCATTTGTAAGTTAATCTTTCACTCATTCTCACAAATCATTGTTCTTTGATACTGTAGAATTGTGAGGAATTTTTCATTCTTTTATCAACTCTGTAGAATTGTAGAATCAAGATATTCACAGTCTGTAATCACTCTTTATAGTCATATAGAAAGATTCAGACCTGTAATTCATAATCACTCTTATTTACTAGAGTGATCTGACTGTTTTATAAGATCACTCACAGTGTAAGCAAACCTCTCTAAAGTAGTATAAATATCTCAGATCTGTCTGTGAAACTTTATCTTCTTTTCTCTTTTTCTATAACAGCTCTTATTCTTATAAACTGTGAGTATTCTCATTCATCTATGAAGTGTTTTCACTTAGATGATAGAGAGAGAGTGTTTCTGACAATATCTGTATATTAATTCAAGAACTTCTTAAGAATAAAAATTTTTTCAATTTCAATATCTTCATAAATAATGTCTGATCACTGCTGAGCTTCTTATAAGTATTCTCATAACTTCTCTGATTACTTTTTATCAGCTAATGAAGCAGAGATGCTGCTGCTCATAACTGTATCTTCATTCTTCTCAGCCTCATCACTGTATCTGATCTTCAGGTCAGTGACTTATCTCATCTCTTTTTCAGATCAGTCTCTGACTCTAAGCAGTGCAGTCTCTCTCTTTGCTGTAAGTCCTCTCATAAGTAATTTCTTACAGATTCTAGCTGACAGTTCTTGCAAAGCTTCTGATGTTATCAGTGTCTTCTGCAGTCTCATGAGTCTACAATTATCTTCTCTCTGTCTGCACAATCTCTGATCAGATATATGTAAATATGTCTAGGTTCTCTATCAATGATTCTCACACCGCAGCGCATTTCTGCAATCTCATTATCAATGAGAGATAAGTCTCTGAGTACCTGTAAAATCCAGATAATTAAGACAATGTGAATGTCATAAATTCATAACAGAAGTTGATCTGAATAGATGAGCTCTCTCTTTATATCTTAATTGTTTCTGAGCTGAATACTTCAGTATAACTGAGGAAGCAGACACAGCTTTGTGAGAGATATCTGATCACACACACAGACAGTCAGTCTCTAAGACTCTGTCACAACTGTATATATTCTGATGTTCAGCTTCTCTGAAATCTGTGCATTTCTGACAGTCTTTACATCAAATGTAATAATTGTCTGTATTATAAGCATGATACTCTCTGCTTCTTTGAAGAGAGAAATTGATAGTTGTGAGGAGATTGAGTGTCACAGATATTGAGAATATGAATATAAGTTTTCTTTGTTTTTTCTTTGTTAATCTCTAAATTGTGTTCACAGCTCTGTTTATTTTCTGTTTTTTTTTTTTTTTTTTAGCTTTAATGAGAACATGATTTCTTCTTTTCTTATATACACTGCAGACTGTTCATCTCAGTAGAAACTCATTATCTTATAGACTAGGATTTATAAATGACAGTGTTAATGTCTTTATCATAATCAGATTCTTAGCAAAGACTGTGTTATTCTGACTTGTCAGAATTCACAGTATAAAAGTCATGTCTCAGCTTCTACAGATGTCTTATCTGCTCAGATGATTCTTAAGTGAACTCATTCATCTTGTCAGAATACTCTTATCACTGAATCTTGAATCAGAGCTCACAATCTCACTTCTCTGATATTCTCTTTCACTCTCTAGTACTTTATAAATAGAGTAATGAGTCACAGAATTCTCTCCTGAGAATTCCTTATATTTATGAAGTAAAGAGATATGAAAAACATTGTATATCTACAACTCAGATAACAGTTTCAATCTGTAGAACTGTGAGCTAACTTTCTTCATAATCTTATAAGACTATATTCACAAGAGATTCAGCTTCTTACTAGATCTTCATATAATGATGTTTTCTAGACTCAGTCAGACTTTATCATCTTTCTTAAAACTCTTTATAATATGCTTGAAGTTATAGTATCTCTTCTGATACTCTTGAGTCTTTCTTAAGAATTTATAAGCTTTCTCTCAGATCTTCTGAATTCTCTCAGTCTGTTCACAGATATCATCATACTCTATAGTATACTCTCACAGGTTTATCAAGATCATCTGTGAATAAGTCTCAGTGAGTATCTCAAAGAGGGTTTTATCTATGCTGACATACTTTGAGTTGTTGTACATGAACTCTGTGAGTGATAAGCAATGCACTCAGTTATTCTGATTATAATTAATAAAGCACTGCAGATACTGTTTTAATATACTCATCAGATATTCTATCTGATTATCTGTCTATTAATGAAAAGTCATATTTAGATCTTATGAGATCTTCAGTATAGTTATCAGATCAGATCAGAACTCTTCTATGAAGATTAATTCTCTGTCTAAAATAATATTCACAGATAACTCATACAACTGAATCACATTGCAGATGAAGATATGAGTCAAATTCTTTAACTTCAAGTTCTTATAAGTGAATATAAAGTATGTTATCTTAATGAAGTGATTCACTATCATCAGCACACTATCAAAGCAGACATTATATATATTGTTGCTTTTAGAGAGACTCACAAGAGCATTCATTTCTAGCTGTTCTCAAGATTCTCATGAGATGAGTAGAGAAGTAAGTTCTTCATATAATCTGAATCACACTATTCATGAATTCTGATAAATAGTATAAGAATTCACTATCTTCTTCACAAGTTCTCACATCTTCAGTCAGAAGTATTTTCTTATAAGTAACTCATAAGTTCTAGTATCTATAAAATAACCTGCTAGAGAAGAGTCATGATATCTTTTAATAAGTTCTATATGTAGAAACTCATTTACAGGCATATAAATTCAATTCTCTCTTTATAAGAGATTATTTAAGTCTCTTCAACTCTTTATTTCTGCAGGATTGATTTCTGCTGTAAGCAGTTTCTGAATATACTGAGTATATTCATTCTTCAGTTGTAGTTCAGACAATCTGAATAGAAGATCTTACAAAGACTTATACTCTGTTTCTTCTTACATCAGATCTTCTATGATACTTCTCAAAGTCTGCAAATTCTTCAGATTATAGATACTCTCTTCAAGAATTCTCACAGAGATTCTCAGAGTGTTGACTCTCAGTGTTGTAGAGAGTAGTTATACAGACTTCTTTTCTTTCTCTTCTCTCTTCTCTTATAGAGAATTAAGAGACTCTTCAGTCAATCTCTTTATAACACTCAGTCTGAGCATCTTATGAAGCTTTTCTGTCTTCTCTAGTCTCTCTATATCTGTCACTCTGGTCTTCTTAATATAGTCTGATCTGTGAGAGAGTTCATCTGCTGAGTTCTTAGTTCTCTTGATATATTCTATCTTGAATCAGAACTCACTCAGTCTCTGAGCTTAGTAAATCTGCTGTTATAAGAGTTTCTTAATTGAAGTAAACTGTTGTAAGCTATTATAATCAGTTCTAACAGTAATCACTGTTATAAGACTCTTAAAGTAGTGATATCAGTGACAGAAGAATTTCACTATTATAAGAAGCTTCTGATTATGAATGTTATAGTTAATCTCTGTGAGTTGTATCTTTTATAAGAAAAAGATCACTGAAATCTAGTTCTCATTTAACTGTAGTTGCAAGACTATTTCTGAAATTATAAAGAAGAAGACATCTGTCTTCAATCTGATTAAGAGCAAGAGATCAAAGTAGAACAGTATCACTATATTTATGAATATCTGTTTCAATCTTACAAAGACTCTGTGAGCTTCTGAGATAAGAAAGTTCTTACAGTTCTTTCTTCTCAACAATCTTTTCATTCTTTATTCATAGAATAATTTCTTCTTATTTCTATTCTTTAGCATGTCTTTAAGAGCTAAGAAGATTCTTGTGAATATAAAGATAAACTGTCTATAGAAATTCACAAAGCTCAGAAAGATCTGAATCTTATAAATACTAGTTAACTTCAGTTATAATAGAATAGTCTTAACTTATGAAGATTTCATCTGAATATTATCTGCAGTGATTATATATTCTAGAAAATTAATCTGATAAGCACTGAAGTTATACTTTATAAGCTTAATATACAGTTCTGTCTCATCTAAGGCCTTTAACACACTTTGCATATGCTCAGTATGTTCTTTCTTCTTTATAAAGTACATCATCACATCATTCAGATATATTATCACAAAGACATTCAGATATATATAAAGTGTTTTATTGATAAAAGACTGAAATATCATGAAGATATTAGTCAGATCAAAAGACATTACTAGATATTCAAATAATCTCAGTGTAGTTCTAAAGACAGTCTTTCATTTATTCTCAGATTATATTCACAGCTGTGTATATATATTAATCATATTCAGTTATATGAATATGACAGCTTCTGTAAGATGATTGATCACATTCTCAATCAGAGACAGAAAATAGCAGCTCTTTATTATCTTGAAGTTCAGATTACAGTAGTCTATATATAATCTGAGATCTTCATTCTTCTTCTTTATAAACATTACAGAGACTCTTATGAAGATCTGTGAAGATCAGATAAAGTCATTCTTCAGATTCTTCTTTACATAGATCTGTAAAATCTCTGTCTTATGATAAGAGAGCTTATAGATTAATTCTCAGAAGAATTTCTGCTCTTCTATTAAATCTATTATCAGATTCTTCTCATGATAAGAAGAAAGCTTAGCTGTCTTTACTGAGCTGAATATCTCTGTAAGATCTCAGTATTTCTCTGATATCTGAAGCTCAGTTTTTATAATTGTGAGATTCTCAGATATTCACAAAGTCATTATATAGATGAGCTTGTCTTCTCTAATTAACTCTGCAGTATCAACTGATTCTATCTCTGTGAGTGAGTCTATTAACACTGATCAGAAGTATAAATCTGACTTATAGACAGCTATGTACAGATTATGTCTTTAAAGTTATACAAGTCTCAAGTACATGTCATCTGTGATGTCTGTAATAATCACAGTTTTCACAAATCTTCTTCAGGTTTCAGAGAGATCTTGCAATTCAAAGATAACTCTTATAAGTCTCTCAGTTCTCAGGTCTGAGTTCTCATATTCTGCTTGTTGCAAGAGTAGATTCTCAGTCTCTATCTTTCAGCTCATTCACTCTGTGAGCTTTAGAGACATTACAGTGATCTGAGATCCTGAGTTCATCAATGCTTTTCATGCTTATGAGACAGCAGTATCACAGTATGATCTCTTCTCATGAGTAAGCATTTTCATCAGAGAAGTAACAGATTCAGATGTTAGCTTCAAGACTCTTAAGAAGGCTGTTGCTGACTCTGTCTATAACTCTTCAAATTTCTATTTTGATTTGTTCAGACAGTTTGTGTGAAGATGTTCTAATTTAGAATAGATAAAGCAGAGTCTCTTTTTCTTGATCTCTCTGTTATACACTCTGTTCACAGAAGCTTATAAGACTCTCTCTCTCTGCTCAGCAGTTAGACATGAATCTCTTTATATCTTATCATCTTTTTCTGATAAATCTGTTCTCTGTTGTTCTGATTCTTATGAGACTGATTGATAATCTGCTCTTCACAGATCTGTGACTCTCACAGTGATCTGTAAGCAGTGAATGAGAGTCATCAGTTTCTTCAGAGTTAAGAACTTAGAGTCTTACTCAATGAGCTTGTTCTATATATCTTTATTCAGTCTCTTTATAAATATCATCATTCAGATCTTGTTTCAGAGCTCTGTTTTCACAGATCTCAATTCATATTATAATTTCATGAAGTGCTGTAAGTAGTCTTTATCAGATTTCTCATCTCTTTTTCTAATATTGATGATCACAGCTCAGATGTTCTCTGTTCAGCTTATGAAGTCTCTTAACTTATTCTCTAGATAGATCTTAAGAACAGATTAGTAAAATCTCTTATAATCATTCTCTAGATAATTCAGCCAGTTCTTGACTTCAGTGTAATAGAGATCTGTCATTATATAGATAACAGCTTCTTCATCTTTCATGTCACACAGCTAGGCTTGTGAGTCAATTTTAAATACAAACTCATAAAAGCTTTTATAAATTGTGATTCAATAAGTAATCTTAAGTGATTGCAGCTTAAGAAAGTTTCTTTTCAGTTCACAGATGTCTCTGAAGATCATGTTTAGAGACTCAGTTCAAGAATGTTTATAAGCAGTAAGTATTTCTTATAGAAAAATAGCTTGATTCTGTAGAAGATGCTCAAGAATGTTCTTCACTGAGATTGATTCATTTATAAGTTCAGAGAGTTCTTCTGTCACAGATGTAGAGAATAATATTCTGTGAGTGATTGATAAGTTTTCTAAGACTTCTTTTACAGAGATTATTCATGATTCAGATAACTGCTTCTGAGTGTCTGCAGTAGAGTTCACAGAGATTAAAGTATATGAGTTTCTAGTTCTTTCAGTTATAATAAGTGATTGCTGACTGACTGAGCTTGAAATGTAAGAATAAGTACTTACAGATGATTATTCAGATATTTGCAGCTTGACATGATATGTACTGTTAACTACTAGAAGTATTTACAGTAGAAAGATAAAATGTAGAGATTAAATGTATAATAGCATTTAAGCTGAGTTGTAAATAGTATTTGTGAACTTCAGTCTATATAGTTGTGTGTAGCCAAGGGCCACTAGCCCTATTGATTACACAAGAGATAGGAATAGAGGTAAAGAATCCGCGAGAAGCGGGATTTCTTATATTAATGAACCATGTTTATCAGCATATACACTCTCACTCTTTCTACTGACTTCTAGAATGATTTATTATACAAAGACTGTATATGACATAACTATCTGAAGCTCAGTCACAGACACTGATTATTACATTCATTTTAAATATTCATGATAAGAGAATTATTCATTCATACTAGAGAATCACTCTTCTTCTCAACAGTATTGAGATTGTAAGTCTTTTTCTTTTCATCTTTTCTTTCTGATGCTGATTTTTCTGTTCTTAAAGAAAATTATTATGAGTTTTACTGTGCATGATGTTGTGATATTCACAGACATCAAGAAACTTTTCATAATCATTAAATTCAATATTACAGGTACATTCACTCTGATGAATACCTTCAGAATGATTGACTCATATTAGCCTATTCTTTGATATTTGTTGTTCAACTTCATGATGCAGGTGAAGAATATTCATGTTTTCAGAAACAGAAACATGAATGTCATACTCTTTTACACCTGCAGATGTGAGGCTTATATGTCTTGTCTGAGATGTTATTATGAAAATGAGCTGTTCACATACTGTATTCTGCTTTCTGTATTCTCTCATGTCTCTCTCTCTCTTTCTGAGAAGCCTCATGTGTGTTGTAATTGTATGTACAACTCTAAGATCAGTGAGTGTTTGTTCAGTAACTGTTCTCATCTCTGATTTTACAGTTTTCATATGCTAACAATGATTCTTAGTTGCTCTGATGTCAGAGGTCATTCTGATCAAAGATAACTGTAAGAGGCCTACGCCGAATAGATCGGTATAATATTGATAGGTCTTATATAACAAAGATAAAAATGTTAGAGAAGGAAAGAAAGAGAAAGTGCAAGAATCAGTGATTGAGATGGATATTTATACATGTATGTGATGGTGTATGTGGTGGAGCTTCGGGGTGGAAGAATATACACGTGTTTGTAGCGGCTGAGGATCAGTGATTGGAAGTGGCTGAGAATCAGAGTGTATGCTACACGCGTTCATAGCAGCCGCGGATCAGCGATCGGGAATGAAAGAATCTATGAAGTGTAATGGAATAGTCTATATGATTGATCAGGCGCAGCCTGCCACATTAGTCCCCTCTTTTCAGAAGCAGTTCTCATCAGTCAAGAGCTGCTGTTTTGAATAATGTGAAACTCAGAGTCCAGGTCAGTTGATCATAGCTGACTCATTTCATCAGATATTGTCAGCCACAGTCACAGAATCTCTTATTGAGAATATCTTCAATCTCTCACTCAAGCTCATTATCTTCTTCTATGATGCCTGGCAGCTGTCAGTCAGAAGTCAGCTGAGAAGAGAACAGATCAGTGATAGCACAGTGAAGTAAGCTTATATAAAATACATTATAAATCTCTAATGATGTGTCAAGATGATAGTTATGACTATCTAGAACTTCTATCACTTTATATCTGACATGACAGTAGTCTAGTGTATGAGATGAATATGTGATTCATATGTTCTTGAGATTTAATTATACAAGGTCTTCTATCTTATACTGCTCTGCAGAATCTCATTGAATATTGATTTGATCTTCTTAATCTTGTTTCACAGTTGTCATGAAGACCTCTGCTTAGTTACAGACATCTCAGAGCTTTATTACTATATTATCAGCAATCTGAATCAGACTGCAAGAGTTCAGTGTGCACTGTGTAATCTCTAGAAGATTTAACACTTTCATATGATACTTATGTATAAGAAAGAATGAGCTTATATCTGTTAAAACAGCATCTCAACTGTTAATAGTAATCTCTGTGTGTAGAAGAAGATCATATCAATCATCTTATAAGTGATTACAGAACTTATAAAGATAATTCTTTACAGTCTGAATTATTCATTCTGATGCATCATCAGTCTCAGAGTGATAGATAGTTAATAGATAGTATATAATCTTGAGAACTTGACAGATTCTTATTCAGAGAGTACTCATGAATTGATAATCTTAATTTAATACTATCAATCTCAGTAATTCATGCATTCAATAGAATGAACTCTGTAAGAAGACTTCAGTGACTTGTTCAGCATTCATCTTATCATAAGATTTCAATATTACACTCTTACTTAGTCAGTCAACAATGACCAGAATGTTTCTACAGCTCTTGCTCTCAGATAGATTAATAGTGAAGTTAATTACTACATCTTATCAGATTCTATCAGAGACATTAAGTGATTTCAGTAGACCTTTTCTATAATTCTTTCATGAGATAATAGAAGAACAGTAATTACAGTTTCAGATAAAGTGTCTGATACTGTTTAATATCTCAGATCAGTAGAATTCTCAGAAGATCATTCTATACAGTTGTTCATAACCTGAATAACTGATTATATATGAATCATGCATCTCTTGTATTATCTGAGTGTATAAGAGTTCAAAGTGAGAGACTCAGCATCATTCATGAAATCATAGAATGTTATTGTTATCAATTGAGTATTCTGAGATATCAGTTCTGATACATAGTTCTGAGAAAAATCAGAGTACTTCTTGATATACTGCTTTAATGAGAGTCTGAAGAAGTTCATCAGTCTGAGCTGCTGTATGCCATAGTTCATTCAGTGTAGAAGAAGTGAAGATATCAATGTCAGTTCTAATCAGAGAAGTATGTATAATGTCATGAGTCATTCTATTTTAATCAATTAATATCTTCAGATTCAAGAGCTGATGCTCTCAGTTCATTCAGTGAGTATCTGTTACATCAGATGATATATCTTACTCTCATTATAAGAGAGCATCTGTCATTGAGTTCTAACTGTCAGAATAGTAGTGTATTGTAAAATGAAAGCAGCTTAGAAACTCAGATCATTGCATCTATTATTCAGTAAGTTTACAGATAGTTATGAAGTATTTGAAATTCTTATAATCTGTAACTATCTCAAATTCAGAGATACTTCAGAGTTCAGAGTCTCATTCTTCTAAACAGTGTATAATTGTAAGAAGTTTCTTATCATAGATCTCATAATTACATTCAGTGAGACTCAGTTTCTTAGATATGAAAACACATAATCATAGAACATCTTCATCATCATATTATAATATCACTTCTTCTGTTATATAGTCAGAGAAATCAGCTTCAACAACTGTCTTATAATCAGAATCAAATATTATCAGTAGAGAGATATTAATGAATATCTTCTTCATCTGTGTAAATGCAGCTTCAGCATTCACTGATTATTAAAATACTGAGTCTTTCTTAGTAAGATTTGTAAGTGATCTCACAATATCTGAGAAGTTTTATATAAATCACTGATAGAAGTTAGTAAATTCAATAAAGCTTCATACATCTTTCACAGTACACAGAGCTTCTCATTCAAGAATGACAGAGACTTTCTCAGAATTCATTCAAATTCTCTTATCAGCTTCTATAATAAAACTCAGATACTTGATACTCTTGACTTTAAAATCACACTTATCAATATCTATCAGTAGTTCTACTTCTCATAGCTGTTGTAATATCTTTTGCACATATTCTTGATATTCTTTTCTGAATTCATTGATGAAGATGAGGATGTCATCTAGATAAGTAGATACAAACTTATTAAGAAAATCTCAGAGTACTCAGTTGATATACTTCTGAAATGTACTGAGAGCATTAGTCAGTTCAAAGAATGTGACTATTCATTTAAAGAGATTATAATATGTTCAGAATACTGTAAGTCATTCATCTTCTTCAGTAATACAAATCTTATAAAACACAGTGATAATATCTAGTTTTATAAATCATTGAGCTTATCTGATCCATGCTAGAGTTTCATTGATAAGAGATAAGAGATATCAATCTTTCTTTGTCAATCTATTCAGATCTCAGTAGTTCACACAGAATCAGAGTTCTTTATCTGATTTCTTTACAAAGAGAATAGAGGCTGTGATGAAAGAGTTGCTAATATATATGAATTCTTTATTCAACAGATCATTGAGTGTCTTTTGAAGAAGAAGAAGTTTATCTCAGAACATGCTATAAAGAGAGTTCTATGATAATTCAGAGTTCTTATCATTCTTTTTCTCTAACTTGATACTGTGATTCACTTCAGAATCTCATAAGAGAGATATGTTCATAATATTGTCTTATCAGAAGACATCTAGATATTTATAATATTATTAAGAGAGTTTCATACAAGGATCTGTTATTATAACACAGAATAACTTTTCTAGAGTCTTTTTAATATCAGTCAGACTGATGAAATAGATTGATATATAATCTTGCTATCAGTGACTCTGTTAGTGATTTTAATGATGACTTCTTTTTCAGAGTATTTCATATGTATTGACAGAGATCTGTGTCAGATTCATGATCTTATGAATGTTATTTTTATGAACTCTATCATTGTTAGAGAATATCAAGCTTCTGTTTCAAGTATTTAATAAGATGCCTTATTCACATAGTCAGACAAGTTCTAATATAAGATTATAATCAAGATTATTAACTTTATATGTGTAGACATCTTTATATTGATATTCTTCTACATCTATGATCAGCTTCATCATATAACAGATACAAATGTCTTTTGAATCATTAAATTCTGTGAGAAGTCAGAGTTTTAATAGAGAGATACACTGAAGATTATAATATCTTACAACTGAAGATTTTATCATTGTATAGTGATATAGATCACTGTCTATCATGATCTTTATATTATACATGTTATTAATCACAGTGAATACAAGAATTACATTCATTATCATCTTCTCTTTAAATCATTATCATCTGATCTCTTCAAGCTCCTGTTTATGAATTTGAATAGAAGCTAATCTTTTCTCTGTTTCATCAGAGTATTCTCATAGTTATTCTCTGAATCTTTCTCTAATGCAATGTGATTAACACAGACAGATGCTGATTCATTCTTTGAATAAGAAGGCACTGATTCTTCTCTTGAATATGAAGATATATAGGTTGATCAGTAGTTGAAAGTAATGTGTTCTGATCAGTTACAGTTGATACACACTCTACATTGACATTGATCAGCAGCTTCTTCAGGAGTGATCTCAGAGACTCAGAAGCCTGTTCAGACAGTGAAGATCCTTGCTTATGTATAGATATTTAAGTCTACTCAATTCATGGCATCTGCATCATTGTTATTTCTCAGCACAGGTGTATAAGTCACTGAGATGTAACATCTTCTGTCACTGTTCTGTATATTCTTGAGCTTGATAAGACAGTCATTCATTATCTGAAGCTGTGTGTAGAAGTCTTTATAAGTTAGGTCTTCATCTGCACTCATAAGAGCCTGTAAGAGTTCAAAAGTCAATGTCTTCTTAAGTATGCTAATCTTTATTCAATTCTTTCAAGACTGATCACCTGCTTCTAGAATCTTGATATTGAAGTCAGGAATAAATGTTGTAAGAGAAGTGTTTCTCTGTCAGACACTCTGTAATCAATCTAATACTTTCTATTGCATGGCAGTGTCTTGAAACAGAATATCAAGATATTTCATGATGTTGTCAGATATTCACAACACTGATTCACATGCTTTTATTCATGAATGAAACTTCTGTTTCATGTGATTCTTCAATCATTCATTGATATATCAATCTTGATTAATTAATAAACTGATGAAATCTTCATCTACACTCAGTTTCACAAGCATTTCCATTCTTCATGATAAGTAGAGAGTGAGATCAGAAGTATTGAAATATGCAGAAGCATCTAAGCATTCTTTCAGTGCTTTTATATTTGATTCTGTAGATGCTGAAATTGCATGAGTTTCTTGTTATGATAATCATTGTTGAGTTGCATGCATATCAGCTATTTGTTATTGTTGTAGTTTTAACATTGCTCGGAGTCACTGTGGCACTGTGTCTATGCTCATGTTCAAGAGTTTCATATTATTGTTAGACATGATTATATTGATTGTCAGATGTATAATATCTGTGAAATCTGAAGAAGTGTAATCATATTCTTATACATCTGAGTGTCAGAACTCTTGAGTCTTTCACTGACATTCTCTTGTAAGATCTTATTCTCTTCATAAGATCTTATTACAGGGTCAGAGTAACTGGTGAGTAAGCTTCTATCTGAGGACTCAGTGTTCACTTAACTATGTAACTGTTTCTTATGCATTGTTACACATTTGAATATCTCTCAATGAATAATCATTTCTGATGAGAAGATGATGTGTGAATAATTGTTTCCTAATAAGAAGACAATGAACATTTTTATAGTGTAAGAGACCTACACTGAATAGATCAGTATAATATTGATAGATCTTATATAACAAAGATAAAAATGTTAGAGAAGAAAAGAAAGAGAAAGTGCAAGAATCAGTGATTGAGATGGATATTTATATGTGTATGTGATGATGTACATGGTGGAGCTTCAGGGCAGAAGAATATACGCGCGTTTATAGCGGCCGAGGATCAGTAATCGGGAGTGGCTGAGAATCGGAGCGTACGCTACGCGCGTTCGTAGCGGCTGCGGATCGGCGATCGGGAATGGAAGAATCTATGGAGTGTAATGGAATAGTCTATATGATTGATCGGGCGCAGCCCGCCACAATGACAATGCTGCTGAGACTACTCTCTTTCATTCTCAAGCTTCTTCTGTCACTTTCTCTCCCTCTTCTGCAGAGAAGGTTGTGCACACACTTAGACTGACCGCTGGGACCATGAATTTCACGTTTGGTCCCATTTGGTCTGGTCTCATACATTTCTTGGCATGAATCCCGCTGGGACTGGCTATTAAAAAAACATGCAAAGTGACTATATATCAGATTTTAAAATGAAATCATGACTTGAAAAAAATGAGAAAGTGATTTCATTTGATTTCATTTAGTCTCATTCTTGGCATAAAGTTACTATTTTTAGACATTTTAAGGTTTTTTTTAGACTATTTTTAATTTTTTAAAAAGTAACACTTTTTGATAATACTCAAATAAGATTTAAAGTCATTTAAAGCAATAAAAATAATTTAAATTGAGAAGTGGAAATCATGATCTCATTTGAAAAATGTGATAAGAGTAGATAGTAAGTCTCACTGAGACAGTATGAGACTACTATTTAATGTTAAAACTGTGTAATGAGATCAGTTGAATTGATAATAAGACTATCAAAAAATCTGGTCCTGGTCTCAGACACGGTCACACGGTCAGTCTACACACACTGAGTCATAAGTGTTCAGCTCTGAGTGACTCTCATCATTGTTTATTCAGTTCTGCACCTTCTTCTTCTTCTGTTTCTTCTGCCTTCATTTCCCCTGCTCTGGCTTCTGGTTCTGCAGGTCTCACACTCTTCTTCAATTTCTCTACACATACATGTGCACATTTCTATATTGGCATTCCAGCCAATCTTGCAATAAATGACATTAATGTCATACACTGAGTGATAGAGGAATTGGAGATGTGCACAGTGTTATTACAAGAGTGGCTTACAGCTCTCAAATCCCTTGCAGATCTCAAGTTTTGAGATTTTCTTTATTTTTGATGTTTTTCAGATGGTGTTGAAAATAGATTAAATATGTGATATATAAAAATGAATGAGATGTGTATGATAACATTTGTCTTTTATAGTCAACTCTTACAGTTAATGATCAATTCATTATCTCTTTTCTTACACTTTTTCTTCATCTGCTAGTCACTACTCTTACATGACCTCTATATAGTACAGTATTCAGTGACTAGATTTGACAGCTTTCATCTTTTGTGATTCTGTCTTGTGCATTATACTGTCTCTCTTCACTTACTCAGATCACTACAGTGAACAGCTCATTGAAACTAATCTCACTCAATCTCTGAGTGTTCTCAGAGATCAAGATGACTTGGTCTCACACATCTGTAGATATTTCAGATAGTTCATTCTCTGTGATCTCTGCAATTGAACTGATATACATAGTTGAATTCAACTCTGAATTTCTTTTTATTCTGTGATCTGACTCATGTGCAAGTCTGTCACTTTGAGACTGCTCTTTACCATGTTGTGCCTGCTGTCTACAGCATGTTATTATATGATCAGCTACAGTCTCATCACTTATCAGAGTGTGATATTCATCTGATTTCTTCATTTCTTCTCATTCTTTTCTTATAATTGTAAAAAGGTCAGAATAAGTGAGATCATCTGATTTATAAGTGTCTATGATTTCTCTTACTTCACAAGGCTTTTCAATTATAAGTCTCTTCTTTTTCAACACTAATGATAGTACTGTAGATAATTATAATCTACTCAGATCTTGCATCTTTGTTTTTATAAGTTATGAATCATTTATTAAGTTGTATAAGATCTGTCCCTCTGATTCTTTCAATACATATATTTCCAGAGAATGTGATTTGAGTATTTTATATGACTCAAATCATCTAGATTGAAACTTCTCAGAACTCTTATTATGTACAAAAACTCACATTCTTATCTTGAGACTCAATTTCTTAACTAGTGAGTCTTGTATTCTTTTCAATTGAATTGCTCAGTTCAGAAGTAACTCATTAGCTTTTATATGTGTGTGACTGATCTCTTTCAATCTTGATTCTGTGTCTGCAACTATTGCATCTGCAACTGTTGTGTCTGCAACTGCTGTTTCCTCTCTTATCTTTTCTGAAGCATTCTCTGAGATGCATAGATGCAATTCATACAACAGGTAGAATAGTGAATACTTGAAGAGTGCATGCTGTTGAATCTGTGTGATCAATAGTGCCTGCCCAAGATATTCATCTCATAGTCTTGTAGGCTTGCTCACTAGATATTTCATCAGCATGTTATCTAAGATTTCATTCAAGTATTTCATCTTTCTATTTATCTGCAGATAATATGATGTTGTTCTACAATGTCTTGTCTATAACTGACTCATGAAATGCCTCATTACTTCTTTCATGAGGTTTGCACTATTATCAGTTAGAATCTCATGCGGCATTTCATAGTTGACATAGATCTCATTATGTAGAAACTTTGTCATCATTTTCTCTGTCATCTCTGAAACTGCTTTCACAACTGATCAGTCAGTAGTGTAATCAATAGCAGTGATTATTTATCAATTTTCATTTGATATTCATGATAATATGTCTATGAGATTCACTTCTCATTGTTTAAACAGTTGTATCATACACTTCATCTGATGTTGCACTTTCTCATATTCTAACTCTTTTTTAGATTCTTTTACAACCTGATAATTCAGGCACTTGTGAGCATTCATCTGAATGTCCTCAGTCATGCTTGATCAGTATACTCTTGATTCAAGTACACTCATGAGTTCAGAGCTTTCTAAGTGACTGAATTCCTTGTGCATGTGAGTCATCAAGTCACATCTAAATAAAGATTCTAGATAGAAAGCTTCTGTGTATTCTAGATTGTGATAAAGCACAACATCATTTTTCAATTTTCTCAGCTTGAAGTTCAGAAGCATCTCTTCTACTACTTTTATAAGATACTTATTATTCAACATCTTGTCATTCTTCAAGTGAGAGATCATGATGTTCACTCATTCTGATTTCTTACATCTTCTCAGTGCATTTAATATGAATGTCTCTTATGCTTAGTTTGCAGAACTCTCATTTATGAAATGAAGTCTGTAACTGATTATGTCAGATATTACAGTATCTGATTTCTTTCAGTATTTAATATAAAGATTATACACTTGAAACTCTGAGATTCAACATACTAAGCATTTGAAAGATTTTATTATTAATTATAGATAGATGAGACTTTCATGATCTGTGATTATTATTGTCATATGTCTGTTATTAATATATCTATCTCATAACATCAGCATATGCTTAATTGCTAGCAATTCCTTTTCATACACTGAGTAATTGAGCCCAGCATCTGATAGTTTCCTACCATCATACATCACTGAGTGCAGCTTGCTATTCTTGCTCATCTGTAGAAGAGTGTCTCTGATAGCTTATTCAGATATGTCTGTCTCAATATAGAAAGGTTTATCACAATCTGATTAAATAAACACTGAGAATGTTATTACATCTTCTCTCAGTGTGAGAAAAGCCTCTTTATATACAGTATTTCAGATAATTGAATGAAACTTCTTCTTTTACAGATTTGCATTCATTTCTCTTAAGAGATCTGAGAGTGATATAAATATTCATGTGAAATCCTTGATGAACCTGCAGTAGTATGAGACTAACTTAAGAAACTGTCATACATAATATACATTTCTCAGCCACAGCTAATTCACTATGACATTCAATTTCTTCAGAATGAGATGTATACAGTCATCACTTACTATATATTCTATGAACTTCAACTCTTCTGTTTTAAACATATACTTGATTGATTTGACATAGAGCTTATACTCTGTCAGAGTTGTAAGCACTTCATTGAGATACTTCAGATATTTATCATATAAGTTTGAAAAGACTAGAATGTTATTGAGATATACAAGATATGAGATTTCATTCTGTTTATAAAGAATTGTATTCATCATTATTTAAAAGATGATGAGTGCATTTGTCAGACTGAATAATATTATCAGGAATTTGAACTTTCTTCATTGTATATTAAATGTGATTCACAGAACTGACAGTTCATCTACACAGATCTGTCAGTATTCTGAGAGAAGATCAATCTTTGATAGATATCAGATGTTTTCAACTGTATTCAACTGTTGTTGAATCTGTGACAGTGAATATTCATTCTTGATCATAAGCTTGTTAAGTGCTCAATAATCAATACACATCTGTCACTTCTCACTCATCTTTTTCACAAATAGAACTGAAAAGCCTCACACACTTGATGAGAATTATATAAGACCATGTTCTAGAAGATCAGTGATCTGACACTTCTGTTCTTTGAGATGCATTTGTGACAGAGGATATGCATTCTGATTAACTGATTTTATGTCCTCTGTGTCAATCTCATATACAAATCCTCATTTCAGCAGCAATTCTGATGAAAGATCTGTTCAGAAGATCTTCTCATACTTCTTCAGAAGCTTCTTCATACACTTATTCTCTTATATATTCTTTATCTTGATTTCCTCTGCTTCTGAGTTCTGTATGACATACAGAATGCTTTCAGATGAGATCTTGTGAATCATTCTCTTTGCTTATTGATATATAAGCAGATTTAATTCTTCTATATCAGGGACATGAAATGTCCTTCTCATATCAGTTGATAGAATTATATAAACCATTTTCTTTCTATCAGTCAACTGTATATGATATGTACATCATTGAATCTGTGAATTGAATCTTTGAAATCAATCAAGTCTGAGAATAAGATCATATTTCATGTTCTGCAGCTCTCATGCTCAAATATAGCAAGATCATTCTCTGAAGTGCAAGAGAACTCTTACTTTTACAGATGATATCAAATATCAGTTATCAGATAATCTTATATATCAGAAATTCTTCACTCAGCAGATCTCTTTTAATCTTCAAATTATATGATTATCAATATATTATGTATGTGATTCAAAGGTTGCTTAAGCCAGCGTACGATTACAGGCGTACGCCGGCTTCTTATATATTGAATCTCGTACACTAAATTAATTAGTGGCTGCTATGGCCCCCCTTTACATTCGTACGCTAGTAGTTCGGAAGCGGCCGCGTTATTATCCGACGGTCGTACGTTCTTCCGAATCACATCCTCCCTCACCAGATTCAGTCACACTCATGTGATCATGTCATACACTCTAGCTTCATGCGGATTAGCTTGTCACTAGTGTTTCACAATTGTGTGATCTATCTCTGATTTGACTAGTATTCTGTGTATGCTCTCACAAAGAAACTTTCACTATATTATATTACTCATTCACTAACTTTTCTCATTCTTTAATCATCATCTTCATCATCATCATTATTAAATGTCATTATTATCTCAGATTTCTATCTCTTCTTCTGTTCAACTCTTTCTATCTGTTCATCTATTATATTGTACGCATTTCTGGCAATAGCTTCTTATTCTCACAACAAGTGTCATTGTAGTGCTCATACTGAGCAGTTTGTTAGCAGTAAGTGTAACACATTTATAAAACATAATCAGAACTTGTTTATCTTCTAATGATCATCAAAATGTATTACTATGAATGATGACACATCTTCTTCATCTTCTTATACACCTCTGATCATTTCCTTCTCAGCGGGTTTCTGATTGTGTTTTCTGGCACAATTTTGCATGAACACAGATGCTGATATATTTGTTTTTATTCATGTAGAATCTTTATATGTTGACAGATCTGTGTTCACTGATGATAGTGAACTCAGTGTTGAATCATTGATTGAGAACTTGAAGAATGTGATAATAAAGAAATTGTCTATGTCATATGTAACTGAGTCTTCTACATCTCTTTCTATCTTCTCTATTTCTTTCTCTACTGCTCTCTCTCAATCTTCTATATCTGTCTCTGTGTCTGATTTCTCTTCTATTATCTCTGTTCCTGCAACTCTCACTTCTGTCACTTCTGGTTTTACTATCTCTGCTTTCATTACCCGCTCTCCCTGTTTCAAGAAGATATTATATAGACTTAATAAATCATCTCTCTCAGTGTGTATACTCTCACTCTTTTTATCAACTCTCAGAATAATTTATTGTATAAAGACTGTGTATAATATAACTATCTAAAGCTCAGTTATAAACACTGATTATTACATTTATTTTAAATATTCATAATAAGAGAATTATTCATTTATATCAGAGAATCACTTCTCTTCTTAACAGTATTGAGATTATAAGTCTTTTTCTTTTCATCTTTTCTTTCTGACACTGATTTTCCTGTTCTTAGAGAAAATCATTATGAGTTTTACTGTGTATGAAGTCATAACATTCACAGATACTAAGAAACTTTTCATAACTATCAAATTCAATATTACAGATATATCTGCTCTAACTAATATCTTCAGAATGATTGATCTGTATCAGTCTATTCTCTGACAGTTGTTGTCTGACTTTGTAATGCAGGTGAAGAATATTCATGTTTTTAAGAACAGAAATGCAAATGTCATACTCTTTTATATCTGCAGATGTGAGGCTTGTACATCTTGTCTGAGATATCATCATGAAAATGAGCTGTTCACATACTATGTTCTACTTTCTGTATTTTCTTATATTTCTCTCTCTCTTTCTGAGAAGCCTTGTGCATGTTGTAATTACACATACAATTCTAAGATCAGTAGATATTTATTCAGTAATTGTTATCTCTGCTTTTACAATTTTCATATACTAACAATGATTCTTAGTTGCTTCAGCATCAGAGATCATTCTAATCAAAGATGATAATATCACTGAGACTACTCTCTTTCACTCTCAAGCTTCTTCTATTACTTTCTCTTCCTCTCTCTTCTCTGTGAAGAAGGTTGTGTGCACACTGAGTTATAAGTGTTCAGTCTCAGATAACTTCTGCTATCATTCATTCAGTTCTGCATCTTCTCTTTCTTCTGTTTCTTTCATCTTCATTCTTTCTACTCTGGCTTCTGATTCTGTGAGTTCTGCACTCTTCTTCAATTTCTCTACATGTACACATGCGCATTTCTATATTAGCATTTCAGTCAATCTTGTAATAAATGACATTAATGTTGTATGCAGAGTGATAGAGAAATTGAAGACATGTGTGATATTGTTGTAAGAGCAGCTTGCAGCTCTCAAATTCCTTACAGATCTCAAGTTTTGAGATTTCCTTTGTTTTTGGCATTTTTCAGATGATGTGGTGTTGGAAATAGATTAACATGTGATGTATGAAAATGAATGAGATGTATATAATAATATTTGTCTTTTACAGCTGACTCTTACAATTGATGATCAATTCATTATTTCTTTTCTTACACTTTTTCTTTATCTGCTAGTCACTACTCTTATATGATCTCTATATAATACAGTGTTCAGTGACTAGGTTCAGCAGCTTTCATCTTTTGTAATTCTGTCTCATATATTATACTGTCTCTCTTCACTCACTCAGACCACTACAGTGAATAGCTCATTAAAACTAATCTTACTCAATCTCTGAGTATTCTCAGAAGTTGAGATGACTTAGTCTCACACATCTGTAGATGTTTCAGATAGTTCATTCTCTGTGATCTCTGTGATTAAACTGGTGTAAACAGTTAAATTTAACTCTGAATTTCTTTTTCTTCTGCAATCTGATTCACATGCAAGTCTGCTGCTCTGAGACTGCTCTTTATTATATTACATCTACTGTCTGCAGTGTATTATTATACAATCAGCTACAGTCTTATTACTTATTAAAGTATAGTGTTTATCTGATTTCTTCATTTCTTCTCATTCTTTCCTTGTAATTGTGAAAAGATCAGAATAAGTAAGATTATCTAATTTGTAAGTATCTATGATTTCTCTTACTTTATGAGATTTTTCAATTATAAGTCTCTTCTTTTTCAACACTGATGATAGTGCTGTAGATGATTATAATTCACTCAGATCTTACATCTTTACTTTCACAAGTCATGAATTATTGATTAAGTTATGTAAGATCTGTTTCTCTGATTCTTTCAATGTATACATTCTCAGAGAATGTGATTTAAGTATTTTATATGACTCAAACCATCTAGATTGAAACTTCTCAGAACTCTCATTGTGTATAAGAACTCATATTCTCATCTTGAGACTCAATTTCTTAACTAGTGAGTCTTGTATTCTTTTCAATTGAATTGCTCAGTTCAGAAGTAACTTGTTAGCTTTTACATGTGCATGACTGATCTCTTTTAATCTTGATTTCACATCTGTGACTATTATATCTGTGACTGTTGCATTCACAGCTGCTGTTTCCTCTCTCATCTTTTCTGAAGTATTTTCCAGGATGCGCGGATGCAATTCATACAACAGGTAGAATGATGAACACTTGAAGACTGCATGCTGTTGAATTCATGTGGTCAATAGTGCCTGTCTGAGATATTCATCTCATAGTCTCATAGGCTTGCTCACTAGATATTTCATCAGCATGTTGCTCAAGATTTCATTCAAGTGTTTCATCTTCCTGTTCATCCGCGGATGATATGATGTTGTTCTATGATATCTTGTCTGTAATTGGCTCATGAAATGCCTCACTGCTCCTTCTATGAGATTCACATCATTATCAGTTAGAATCTCACATAACATTTCATAGTTGACATAGATCTCATCATGTAGAAACTTCATCATCATCTTCTCTATCACCTCTGAAACTGCTTTCACAACTGGTCAGTCAGTAGTGTAATTAATAGCAGTGATTATTCATTGATTTCCATTTAATGTTTGTAGTAATATGTCTATGAGATTTACTTCTCATCATTTAAACAGTTGTATTATACACTTCATCTGATGTTGTGCTTTCTTATGTTCTAATCCTTTCTTAGATTCTTTCACAACCTGATAATTCAGGCACTTGTGAGTGTACATCTGAATGTTCTCAGCCATGCTTGGTCAGTATACTCTTGATTTGAGTACACTCATGAGTTCAGGGCTTTCTAAGTGACTGAATTCCTTGTGCATATGAGTCATCAAGTCACATCTAAATGAAGATTCTAGATAGAGAGCTTCTGCATATTCTAGATCACAGTAAAGCATAACATTATTTTCATTTCTCAATTTCCTCAGCTTGAAGTTCAGAAGCATCTCTTCTACTACTCTCATAAGATACTTATCATCTGACACCTTGTCATTCTTCAAGTGAGAGATTATAGTGTTCACTTATTCTGATTCCTTGCATTCTCTCAGTATATTTAATGTGAACATCTCTTATACCTGATTTACAGAATTCTCACTCATGAAATCAGATCTGTGACTGATTGCATCAGGTATCACTGTGTTCAATCTCTTTCAGTATTTGATATGAAGATTGTACACTTGAAACTCTGAGATTCAATGTGCTAAGTATTTGAAAGATTTTATCATTAATTATAGATAGATGAGACTTTCATGATCTGTGATCATCATTGTTATATGCCTGTTATCAATATATCTATTTCACAATATCAGTGTGTGCTTGATCACTAGTAATTTCTTTTCATACACTGAGTAATTGAGCTCAGTGTCTGATAGTTTTCTATCATCATATATCATCAGATGTAGCTTGTCATTCTTACTCATCTGTAGAAGAGCGTCTTCAATAGCTTATTCAGATGTGTCTGTCTTGATGTAGAAAGATTTATCATGATCTGATTGAATAAGCACTGAGAATATTATTACACATTTTCTCAGTGTGAGAAAAGCTTCTTCACACACAGCATTTCAGATGATTGAATGAAACTTCTTCTTTCACAGATTTGCATCTGTTTCTCTTAAGAGATCTGAGAGTGATGCAGATATTTATGTGAAATCCTTGATGAATCTGCAGTAATATGAGATTAACTCAAGAAACTGTTGTACATGATGTACATTCCTCAGCCGCAGTCAATTTGCTATGACATTCAATTTCTCTGAGATGAGGTGTATACAGTCACTACTCACTACATGTCTCATGAACTTCAACTCTTTCATTTCAAACACACACTTGATTGATTTGACATAGAGCTTATACTCTGTCAGAGTTGTAAGCACTTCATCAAGATACTTCAGATGTTTATTATATAAGTTTGAAAAGACTAGAATGTCATCAAGATATATAAGACATGAGATTTCATTCTGTTTATAAAGAATTGTATTCATCATTATTTGAAAGATGATAAGTGTATTTATCAGATTGAATGACATTGCTAGGAATTTGAACTTCTCTCATTGCATATTAAACACAGTTCACAGAACTGACAGTTCATCTACATGAATCTGTCAGTATTCTGAGAGAAGATTGATCTTCAATAGATATCAGATGTTTCTGACTGTATTCAACTGTTATTGAATCTGTGACAGTGAATATCTATTCTTGATTGTAAGCTTGTTGAGTGCTTAATAATTGATACACATCTGTCACTCTTCATTCACCTTTTTCACAAATAGGACTGGAAAGCCTCATGCACTTGATAAGAGTTGTATGAGATCATATTTTAGAAGATCTGTGATCTGACACTTCTGTTCTTCAAGATGCATTTGTGACAGAGAGTATGCATTCTGATTGACTGGTTTTGTGTCCTCTGTATCAATCTCATGTACAAATTCTCATTTCAGTGATAATTTCAGTGAAAGATCTGTTCAGAAGATCTTTCTATACTTCTTCAGAAGCTTCTTCATACACTTATTCTTCTGTATATTCTTTATCTTGGTTTTCTTCACTTCTGAGTTCTGTATGACATACAGAATGCTTTCAGATGAGGTCTTGCAAATCATTCTCTTTGCTTGTTAATGTATAAGCAGATTTAATCCTTCTATATCAGAGGTGTGAAATGTTCTTCTCATATCAGTTGATAGGATTGTATGAATCATTTTCTTCCTATCAGTCAACTGCATATGACATGTATGTCATTGAATCTGCAGATTGAACCTTTGAAACCAATTGAGTCTGAAAATAAGATTGTATTTCATGTTCTGCAGCTCTCGCGCTCAAATATAGCAAGATTATTCTCTGAAGTGCAAGGGAACTCTTACTTTTACAGGTGATATTAAATATCAGTTATTAGATAATCTTATATATCAGGGATTCTTCACTCAGTGAATCTCTTTCAATCTTCAGATTATATAATTATTAATATATTATGTCAAAGCTTCTGTATTCACTAACACTTTTGCAGCCATCTCTCAATTCTTATTCAAGTGCTCTCTATACATTAACATTTCAGATCTCAAGACATTGAGATAAGTGTTCACTTTATCATTCTTACCTGCATCTCATTCAGAAGCCTGCTTCTTCTTTGTATTTACAGAATTCAGAGAGTCATCTAATGTGGGTATCTCTTTCACTTTGAAGGCTTTTCATAGAATATCAGTGAGTGTCTCTGAGCTCACTGATCCTGCTAGTTTTTTGACTGTGTATGCTAAGTGCAATCTTTTACATCATGATTTTGATGTCTGCAGTTGAAACAAGCTTGATGCTTGTAACATCAAGGTTTTCACTCAGAGAATCCCTTTTTCAGAGAATTCAGTACTTTAGTGATGACATTCAGATCTAGATTCATTACATCTGAGTATGTGACTTGTGTTGTAGAAGTCTGATTATCTGTTCTTCACTGAGACATACTCAATTGCAGTATTTTCTGTCATAATTGACTCACTTGTTTCTATATGATGAGAATGTTATATGCTTTCTTCACTGTGCCTGACTGTGAGGTTAAGCATTTTCATTCCACTCTCAACTCAGATGTAAGATCATGAATGAAGATCTGTAAACAGAATAATATTGAAAGCTCTTCATTCAATGTGAGATAGTATAAGCTGAAGTGTGTGAAGTATAATGTAAGATCACTCACTTATCTACACTCAGTGAAGTGTTTGTAATACTTATCTCATGTATTCACTTTCTCAAAGTTGTGCAAGATTCATTTGAAAAACTCATTCCATATTCATGAGAATGAATATCACTTCAGGTCTGTAAGATTCATCTTTTCATTAGTCATTTATAATAACTTCACTTTTTCATATAGAAATATGACAGATCTTAAGACTTGTTGAAATTCTGTTGACTGTCTGTCTGTGAGTTTGCATTTAATCTGATAATATGATTGCATCTGACTTAGTCAGCTGATTACAGTATTATTTTTTCAGTTGTTATTAAAGCTTGATAGCTCTGACAGATCTTCTAACTTGATATATTTCATGCTCAGATTCTCATTCTGTGCAGTGATTTCTGATAGTGTGTACACTTCTGAAGAGATTGTGAATGATTGTGATGAGATCTTCAGATTCAGTGTAGTTGTCTGTCTGTGTAAACATTTAATCTCTCACTGCAGATCTAAGATCTGATTTTCTCTATTCTTATTGATAATGATGATTGTGTCAGTGAAGCTCTTCATAGTGAATGCTTAATCTGCAGTAAATGTCAATTGTTGTTTAACTTTCATCTCAGCCTGTCACTGTGTATACAAGACCTCAATCTCATTTAGAATCCTTGTATATGTACAGAGCTTTGATTTCAGTTCAGCAGTTTCAGCTGCTTTTCTTACTGTTTTGAGTAAACTCTCTGAGAGGTTCTGCATATCTTTCAGTTCAGATAGCAGAGAAGAGTGTTATTCATATCAGCTAGAGAAGATATTCATTTTGATGATTTCTCATTAATTGTATAATGTCTATTGTTATATTACTGTGTCATTATATCAGTATATTATTCTATTGCTATATTGTTATATCACTATATCATTATATGATTTCTGTTATCATCATACAACTCTGATAATGATCATCTCTCTCTTTTATTTCTTTAAGTGAAGAGCAGTCTTCTTTGAATCTGATTCACTGCTCTCATTTCTTTTCTCACATCTCATCTGTTTGTATACATGGCATTTGCCTGGGCATGAAGTTTTCCCTTAATAAGTGAAGCAGTATCAATCAGATGCTCTTTCACTCATCACTCTTTATATACTATCTTTTGAGACATTCTAGAACCACACTGGCATGATAACTATGAATCACTTTGTAGACAGAATTATCACATTCTGAAGAAGCCTGCACTTCTCACTGGTTTTTAGACATGCTATCAGATGTGATTCAAAGGTTGCTTAAGTCAGTGTATGATTACAGGCGTACACCGGCTTCTTATATATTGAATCTCATACATTAAATTAATTAGTGGCCGCTATGACCCCCCTTTACATTCGTACGCTAGTAGTTCGGAAGCGGCCGCGTTATTATCCGACGGTCGTACATTCTTCCGAATCACATGTAGAAGCTTCTGTATTCACTAACACTTTTACAGTGATCTCTCAATTCTTATTCAAGTGCTCTCTATACATTAACATTTCAGGCCTCAAGACATTGAGATGAGTGTTCACTTCATCATTCTCACTCACATCTCATTCAGAAGCCTGCTTCTTCTTTACATTCACAGAATTCAGAGAATCATCTAACATGAGCATCTCTTTCACTTTGAAGACTTTTCATAGACTATTAGTAAGTGCCTTCAAGCTCACTGATTCTACTAGTTTTTTAACTTTCTTACTTCTCTTGACTGTGTATGCTGAGTGCAATCTTTTATATCATGATTTTAGCATCTGCAGTTGAAGCAAGCTTGATGCTTGTGATATCAAGATTTTCACTCAGAGAATTTCTTTTTCAGAGAATTCAGTACTTTAGCAATGACATTCAGATCTAGATTCATTATATCTGAGTGTGTGACTTGTGTCATAGAAGTCTGATTATCTGTTCTTTACTAAGATATACTCAATTACAGTATTTTCTGTTACAATTGACTCACTTGTTCTCATACAATGAGAATATTATATGCTTCTTTCATCATGTCTGATTATAAGATTAAGCATTTTTATTTCACTCTCAACTCAGATATAAGATCATGAATAAAGATCTGTAAACAGAAAGATGTTGAAAGCTCTTCATTCAATGCAAGATAGTATAAACTGAAGTGTGTGAAGTATAATGTAAGATTACTCACTTATCTACATTCAGTGAAGTATTCATAATGCTTATCTCATGCATTCACTTTCTCAAAGTTATACAAGATTTATTTGAAAAACTCATTTCATGTTCATGAGAATGAATATCACTCTAAGTCTCTAAGATTCATCTTTTCATCAGTCATTTATAATGACTTTACTTTTTCATGTAGAAACATAACAGATCTTAAGACTTGTTGAAATTCTGTTGACTGTCTGTCTGTGAGTTCATATTTAATCTAATAATATAATCACATCTGACTTAGCCAGCTGATTGCAGCATCATTTTTTCAGTCATCATTAAAGCTTGATAACTTCAACAGATCTCTCAGTTTGATATATCTCATGCTCAGATTCTCATTCTGCACAGCAGTCTCTGATAATATGTATACTTCTGAAGAGGTCATGAACAATTATGATGAGATCTTCAGGTTTGATGTAGTCATCTATCTGTATAAACATTCAATCTCTCACTGCAGGTCTAAGATCTGGTTTTCTCTATTCTTATTAATGATGATGATTATGTCAATGAAGCTCTTCATAGTGAATACTTGATCTGCAGTGAATATCAATTGTTGTTTGACTTTCATCTCAGTCTGTCACTGTGTATGCAAGATCTTGATCTTGTTTAGAATTCTCATATATATACAGAGCTTCAATTCTGATTCAGCAGTCTCAGCTGCTTTTCTTACTGCTTTGAGTAAAGTCTCTGAGAGGTTCTGCATATCTTTCAGTTCAGATAGCAGAGAAGAGTGTTGTTTGTATTAGCTAGAAAAGATATTCATTTCAGTGATTTCTCATTAATTGTACAATGTCTATCATTATATTGCTGTATTATTATATCACTATATTATTCTATTGCTATATCATTATATTGCTATATCATTATATGATTTCTGTTATCATTATACAACTTCAGTGATAGTCACTCTCTCTTTTTATCTCTTTGAGTGAAGAGTGATCTTCTTTGAATCTGATTCATCACTCTCATCTCTTTTCTCACATCTCATCTGTTCATATATGTGACATTTGCCTGGGCATGGAGTTTTCTCTTAATAAGTAAAGTAGTATCAATCAGATGCTCTTCTGCTTATCACTCTTCATATGCTATCTTTTGAGGTATTCTAGAACCACTCTGGCATGATAACTACAAATCACTTTGTAGATGAAATTATCACATTCTAGAGAAGCCTGTGCTTCTCACCAGTTTTTAGACATGCTATCAGATGTGATTCAAAGGTTGCTTAAGTCAGTGTACAATTACAGGTGTACACTGGCTTCTTATATATTGTAATATTGTATGCTAATTTAATTAGCAGCCGCTATGGCCCCTTTACACTTGTAAGCTAGTAGTTCGGAAGCGGCCGCGTTATTATCCGACGGTCGTACGTTCTTCCGAACCACAATATCAAATCTCAAATTAAATTGATATCTTGATCTTTTTCTCTCATAGATCACTACTCTTGATTTTATCTCAGATTTTTCAGAAAGAAAGCAGTAATAGCTTGAATGAGAAATGATGTACTTTTGCTCAGTATCAAAGTTTGGTTCTTGAAGAAGTACAAAGTCAACTTTTTATTCAAATGCAATCTGAAGACAAGAATAAATGCAATTTGAGTTTCTATTCACATTGTTTTGAATAAATGTGATTTTTGAAGAGTTTTTCAACTTTTTTTGTTGTTTTTGTTGTATATTCATACTAAGAGAGAGTAGAGATAGAGTAGAATCTAATTTCTATCATTAGATAGTAGATTATAACTATTTTGAAAAGCAGGAATCTCAACTGCTTGCATTATATCTAGTTTATCATCAGAGTCATTTCTCAATTCTTTAATCTTAACAGAAGTTTGAGAATTCAAATTCTGTTTACACTTAGCTGAAGAGTTGAAGTTTGAAGATCTAGATAGTTGAGAATTTCTTCTTTTTGAGCTTGCAGTTGCAGATTTACTAGCTTGACTTTTCTCTTCAGTTTTAGATTCACTTTGAGCTTCATCTTTTCTCCAGTTTTTCTGAGTTCTTGGAGTAAATACACATTCTTTTGAGCTAGATGCATGTTTTTCTTTGCAATTGAAGCACTTAAGCAGAGTATGTTGATATATTTCATCTCTTTTTAAGCATGTTTCATAATTATACTCACTAGTTTTATGATCTCTAGCACAGAATGCATATTTTGAGTCTCTGAAACAAGAGATTGCAAAGTGTTCATATCTTTGACAGTTTGAACACTGTGTTTGAGCTTTGAGATTCATTCTTGAGTCTTTGTATTTATGAACTCTCATTTTCAAATCTGCTACTCTTACTTCAGAGATTCTTGATTGTTCAAGTGTCTTTATATACATTAGAATAGAGGCATTTCTTCTACTCTGTCTGAACTCAATTGAATTAAGTCATACAGGCTCTTTTCTCAGTTGAATAGAATTATATTCTTTCAATTCATTTTTGAGAAGTATAGACTGACCGTGTGACCGTGTCTGGAACCAGGACCAGAATTTTTGATAGTCTCATTGTCAATTCAACAGATCCCATTACACGGTTCTAACATTAGATAGTAGTTTCATACTGTCTCAGTGGGACTTACTGTCTACTCTTGTCACATTTTCCAAATGAGACCATGATTTCCACTTCTCAATTTAAATTATTTTTATTGCTTTAAATGACTTTAAATCTCATTTGAGTGTTACCAAAAAGTGTTACTTTTTAAAAAATTAAAAATAGTCTAAAAAAAACCTTAAAATGTCTAAAAATAGTAACTTTATGCCAAGAATGGGACTAAATGGGACCAAATGGGACCACTTTCTCATTTTTTTCAAGTCATGGTTCCATTTTGAGATCTGATATATAGTCACTTTACATGTTTATTTAATGATTAGTCCCAGCGGGATTCACGCCAAGAAATGTATGGGACTAGACCAAATGGGACCAAACGTGAAATTCATGGTCCCGGCGGCCAGTCTAGAGAAGTAGCATTCCTTTCTCACAGTCAAAGATTTCAACTGAGATATTATGAAGAATGAATTTATCTCACTTTTCATCTCTCTCAGATAAAATTGTTGTGTTTAACAGAGATTCTACTGCTAACTTTCAGAGATTCTCATTCTGAATAAGAAATTCTACACTGAATTCAGGCATTGTGATCAGAATGATAGAGTTTTCAAAGAAGAATGACTCAATTGAAGCTATAACTGATTTTTAAACTTCAATATCAGTCATTAACTGAGAAAAGAACTGCTGATTGATTTCATTTCTAATTCTGAAAATGAGGTTTGAGTCTAGCTTATTTCTCTGCAATATATCGCCCCGGTGGCCGAATGGTTAATGCGGCCACCCGGTAGCGCCTTGGCGTGGGAAACCAGGGCGTGTGGGTTCGAAACCCGCAGGGGATACATTAAATCCGGAACCCAAGCACCTCAGGTTCCTAATAAATACAGAGGTGTACAAATTGCTCCAATAAAATTGCTCTATGTTCCTGGGCTGGGAAGTTATTATCGCATGTATTTAATTGTCACTCCTTTGTATTTCCTATGTTCTTGTTATCTTGGCGTTGGTCTCAACACCTGTATTTCCTCCTGTATAACCAACACTTGGCCTGTATTTAACATCACGCAAGGACTCATCATAAGCTCCGCTTGCATATGAGTATAATGGAAGAATAATAATAATAATAATAATAATCTGCAATATATCTTGATTTGAGACTTTGAGAATAAGTCTTCTATTTCTGAAGATTTGAAGATTTTTCTCTTTTTATATTTTTTCTTCACTCTTCTATCAATAGAAGTATGAGTAGTATTCTTCTCAGTTTTCTCAGAATTTTGAGCAGGTTTTGAGATAGCAGATTTAGAGATAGCAGATTTAGAGACAGCAGATTCAGCTGCTTGAGCATATGTTTTCTTCTGATTTAAAGAAGAAGAAGAAGAAGAAGAAGAAGAAGTAGAAAAGAAAGAAGAGCAAACTGAAGAGTCAGTGATTGTATTAGAAATTTTCAAAGTTTTTTAAACTGTGTTTGAAATTCCAAGTTTGAACTTGATCACTTTCTGTAGTTGTCTAGCCTAAGTATGAAGAATTAACAGAACTTCTTCATTCATCTCACTCAGATACTGCTTTTCAAGAATTTTACTTACTTTTTCAAGTTTCTGTATTTCAAGAACTTATTATTTCTCTATTTCTTCTTTCTTTCTTCTCTTCAGAATTTCAATCTCAGAAATAGCATTTGAGAAAGCATTCTTTTTCATATCAACTGAGTGTACTTTTGAGCTCATTGTTCTTACTCAATGAAAAGTTGATCAGACTAATTCAATTGAGATATTTATTAAACTCTTTTGAATTGAAAAGTTGATCAGACTGTTTCAATTAAGAGGTTTCTAAGTCTGTTTTCAATTGAAAAGTTGATCAGACTATTTCAAAAGAAGAATAACAGACTTTTATATATAAAACACCTGATTTTTTTTCACACTAGTTTAGTAACTAGGTTAGATTTTTGAAGAGAATCTAATAAACTAAAATTGATTTTTAAGATAAATTAATAAAATCTTTACAATCTCTTTCTTGAGATACAGTGTAGAAAAGTATGATATCAATTGATAATAAATCAGATAATATGACAGTTTTTGAGAGAAAAACTGATAAAAAATAAATCAATTTTTTACAGAGAAATTGATTAAAACTATTCAATTTTATTCTAAATTATTCAATTCTTCTCACACAACAAGTGTGCAACTCAAATCAGTTAATAAAGAGTGTAAAAAAGAATTAAGTATTAATAAAAGCTCTTCAGTCACTGAAAAAGTAATTCTTACTTAAAAGAATATGAAATTATGACAGAAAACAACTCTATTTTTAATTCTTTGTAAGAATATTGTATAAAATCTAGAGAAAAACATCTTACTTTTTCAAGAGAAGTAAAAAACTATTTCTAAGAACTTTTTTTTTTTTTTTGCATTAACTGCTGCAGAAGAATGAGATAGAAACTGCTAAGATATACACTACTATATACTCTCTATCAAGACTTTTCCTCTTCAGAGTCTTGATATTATAGAGAATATAAGTCTGTTTCTATATAATAATGTAAATATTGTCAGTGAGATGTAGAGGAACTGGTTATTTATATCTCAAAATAGAAGACTTTGTCAATGATTATATCAATATAGAGTTAATTCTCAAATTCAATAGAAATCTAGTGTTGTTGTTCTCAATCTCTTACAGAATCTATTGAATATTGAGATATTAAAACTAGATTTAATATATCTCACTGTGCAGGGATCAAAGGCTCAGTCAGACCTTGAGATATACTGATTTTATAGTTGTCATGTCTGCTGATTATGTATTGAGTACAGTTGCTGAGGTATCTTTTTGTACTTTTCTGTCAGAGATGAGCCAGATTGAGAGAGGTGATATGAGAGTGAGACTTGGCATTGATGTCTAGATACACTGAAGACAGACTGTGGAGATTGCACTTCAGAAGTGGCTTGTTGATTATATACTTGATATTATTGCTGAGGTATCTTTTTGTATTTTTCTGCCGGGGATGGGCCAGATTAGAAAGGGCGGTACGAGGGTGGGACTTGGCGTTGGTGTTTTGGAACATCAAAGATGGACAGGGTTTTCGCGGAGGTCGCTCCTCAGATATCTTCACAACTACAGATCAGGGATCTTCCAAAATCGAGAAGATTGGTGCATATGGCTAGGTCTCTTCACCTTACAATTTGTATGGCAATTTGGCCCGGGGTTGTGGTGTGGTAGGGGAGAATGGGGGATAATCCCACACAGAAGTTTCGAACGACGTCTGGTTCACATTTGGCTGGATAACTCCACCACCACACGGGGTATGCGGTCGGCGATGGGGTCAAAATGCTCGTATGATCGAGGGCTTTTCAATGGATCTATCGGCGGGTTCTTATTCGAAAAATCGAGCGAGTTCGTGGTGGAGCGGTTAGTAACTGTGGGATGAAATTGTTGTTATTATCATATTACAATATAGCTTCTTCTGTGACATAGTCAGAGAAATCAGCTTTTATAACTGTTTCATGATCAGAATCATTGGAATAGATTTCTTGATTGAAATGAAAATAATTCTTCAAAGAAAATGCCTTTTCAACTGTACAGACTATACTCTCTGATTAAAAATCAATTTTCTTCTTTGAATGTTGAACAAGTTGATCATGAGAAGTTATCTCTCTGAAGAGAAAAGCTTGAATCTCTTATAGACTTATAAATAAGTGAACTATCAAAAGAGAAAGAATATGAACAGCATTTGAAGAGAATTTCTATAAATAATATAAAAGACTCTATTCTGATTTATTCAGATGACTCAAAAAATGAGAATTTGAATAGATTAGACACAGGCATTGCTTATACTGAAGATAATATCAATTTTATCTCAGATTTCTAAAATCTAGACTTTGAATCTGAAGTCTTTGATGCTGAACTATTTACAATAGTGAAAGCTTTCAAACTTATTGAAATAAAATCTCATAAAAGAGAAAATAGTTTAAAAGAGACATGAATATTCTCTGATAGTCAAGCTGCTTTAAAAAGACTTAGAAATAGTCAGATTTATAATAATCAAATGAATCTTGAACTGATCTTAAACTCTGTTTTAAAGATTTAAAAAAGAAGAATATCAAAGCTGATAATTCATCTGCACTGAGTTCCTGCTCATATGAATATTCATGCTAATGAATTGGCTGATTCACCTGTAAAAAAGAGTGCAGAATTAAGCAGATCTATTCAAAAAATTATATTCTGATCTTTTATAAAGAGAAAAATAAAAGAATCTTGTTTAAACAAGTGAAATGAAAGCGCCCCGGTGGCCGAATGGTTAATGCAGCCACCTGGTAGCGCCTTGGCATGAGGAACCAAGGCGCGTGAGTTCGAAACCCGCAGGAGATACATTAAATCCGGAACTCAAGCACCTCAGGTTTCTAATAAATACAGAGGTGTACAAATCGCTTCAATGAATCGCTCTATGTTTCTGAGCTGAGAAGTTATTATCACATGTATCTAATTGTCACTTCTTTGTATTTTTCTATGTTCTTGTTATCTTGGCGTGGTCTCAACACCTGTATTTCCTTCTGTATAATCAACACTTGACCTGTATTTAACATCACGCAAGGACTCATTATAAGCTCCGCTTGCATATGAGTATAATGGAAGAATAATAATAATAATAATAATAAGTGAAATGAAAGCTGGCAGAAATAAAAGAAGAGTATACATTATTCAAGATTTGAAATAAAACCCAAGTGAAAATCTTGTTCAATTAAATGTAAAAAGAAAATATTCTCATCTATAATACAGCTGAAACTAGAACATGACTATTTCAAATATTATATACAAACATTTGATAATAGATTTGACTCAATAGAATGCTTATTCTGCAATGTAAATGAGAATTCTGAGTATATTGTAATGCACTGTACATTATACAATAATCTCAGAGTCAGATTGAAAGAGAAGTATGATTTAAATCAATTAAATATAAGATTCTTATTCTTAACTGAGACAGAAATTAAATACTTAATAGACTTTCTATCAGAAACTTAAGCAGCTATAAGAAAATGACTAAATTCAGAATTATCTGAATATGAAGAGAAGAAAATCAATCAGATATAGTCTGTTAAAACAGCTATATACTATCTTTTAATAATTTGTTTTATTACAGTCTCTCTTTACTTTATCTTTTCCTTTTAATTTCTTTCTATTTATCTATTTAATATATCTATCTTTAAGACTGTGTTCTCTTTTCCTTTGTCATGATATTGTCAAATGATTTCAAAGTATCAGAAGATGTTAAAACACTGCAATTTGTAAACAGTTTTTATATTCTGAGCTGAAATTTTCTGATTTTGCATATCTGAAATTGATGAATGTATAATAGTTAACTTTACAGATATAGAAAAAACTCTGAGAACTAAAAACTCTCAGGTAGATGTCATAGTCTCTGACTGTATACATCTATAATTGAATAATAATAATAATAATAATAATAATAATAATAATACTCAGAATCAAAAATTATTAGTAGAGAGATATTAATGAATATCTTCTTTATCTGTATAAATGCAGCTTTAGTATCTGCTGATCACTGAAATACTGAGTTCTTCTTAATAAGCTCTGTAAGTAATCTTGTAATATCTAAGAAGTTTTATATAAATCACTGATAGAAGTTAGCAAATCTGATGAAGTTTTGTACATCTTTCACAGTATATAAAGCTTCTCATTCAAGAATAATTGTAAGAGGCCTACGCTGAATAGATCAGTATAATATATAGGTCTTATAATACAAAAGTGAAAAACATTAGAGAAGAAAAGAAAGAGAAAGTGTGAGAATCAGTGATTAAAGTGAATATTTATACATGTACACAGTGAAGCTTTGAGACAGAAGAATAGAAATTTCATGAATTTTTCAGCTGAGAATCAGCAACTGAAAATTAGAGCTTTCAGTGAAATCTGTGAAGTGTAATGAAATAGTCTATATAATTGATTAGACACAGCTCATCATATTAGCTCTCTCTCTTTAGAAGTGATATAGAGTTGCAGATGTGTAGTTTTCATCAGTCAAGAGCTGCTGTCTCAGATAACACTAGACTGGCCGCCGGGACCATGAATTTCACGTTTGATTCCATTTGGTCTGGTTTCATACATTTCTTAGCGTGAATCCCGCTGAGACTACCTATCAAAAAAACATGCAAAGTGACTATATATCAGATCTTAAAATGGAACCATGACTTGAAAAAAATGAGAAAGTGGTCCCATTTGGTCCCATTTAGTCTCATTCTTGGCATAAAGTTACTATTTTTAGACATTTTAAGGTTTTCTTTAGACTATTTTTAATTTTTTAAAAAGTAACACTTTTTGATAACACTCAAATGAGATTTAAAGCCATTTAAAGCAATAAAAATAATTTAAATTGAGAAGTGGAAATCATGGTCCCATTTGGAAAATGTGACAAGAGTAGACAGTAAGTCCCACTGGAACAGTATGAGACTACTATCTAATGTTAAAACCGTGTAATGGAATCAGTTGAATGGGTAATGAGACTATCAAAAAATCTGGTCCTGGTCCCAGACACAGTCACACGGTCAGTCTAGATAACACAGAGCTTAGAGATCAGATTAGATAATTATAGTTAACTCATTTCACAAGATATTATTAGCTGTAACTGTAGAATCTCTTATCAAGAATATCTTTAATCTCTTATTTAAGTTCATTATCTTCTTCTATGATCTCTGATGATCATCAGTTAGAAGTCAGTTAAGAAGAGAATAGATCAGTGACAGCATGATAAAGCAAGCTTGTATAAAAGATATTATGAATTTCTAGTAATATGTTAAGATAGTAGTTGTGACTGTCTAGAACTTCTATCACTTTATACTTGATATAATAGTAATTCAGTGTATAAGATGAGTATATAGTCTGTATATTCCTAAGATTCAATCATATCAGATCATCTATCTTATATTACTCAGTAGAGTCTCAGTGAACATTGATTTAATTCTCTTAGTCTTATTTAGCACTTGTTATAAAGACCTATACTCAGTCACAGACATCTCAGAGCTTCATTACTATATTATCAGCAATCTGAATCAGACTGCAGACATTCAGTGTAAACTGTGTGATTTCTAGAAGATTTAACACTTTTATGTGATAACTGTGTATAAGAAAGAACAGGTTTATATCTGTTAAAATAGCATCTTAGTTATTGATGATAAACTTCAGTGTGTAGAAGAAGATTATATTAATTATCTTATAAATAGTTACAGAATATATGAAGATAATTCTTCACTATCTGAATTATTTATTCTGATACATCATCAGTCTCAGAGTGATAAACAGTTGATAAAAAGTATATAATCTTGAGAACTTAACAGATTCTTGTTCAGAGAATACTTATAAATTAACAGTCTTGATTTAATACTATAGATCTCAGTAATTCATGCATTCAGTAGAACAGACTCTGTAGAAAGACTTCAGTAACTTATTTAATATTAATCTTATTATAAGATTCTAATATAACATCTTTACTTAATCAGTCAATGATAATCAGAACATTCTTACAACTCTTACTCTCAGAAAGATTAATAGTGAAGTCAATTACTATATCTTATCAGATTCTATTAGAGATATCAAGTGATTTCAGCAGACCTTTTCTATAATTCTTTTATAACATGATGAAAGAATAACAGTTACAGTTTCAGACAAAGTGTCTGATACTAATTAATATCTCAGATTAGTAGAATTCTTGAGAGATCATTTAATACAGTTATTTACAATCTGAATGACTGATTATATGTAAATCATGCATCTCTTGCATTATTCAGATTTGTAGAGATTCAGAATGAGAGACTCAGTATTATTCATAGAATTACAGAGTATTATTGTCATTAATTAAGTATTCTGAGATGTTAGTTCTTATACATAGTTCTGAGAAGAATCAGAGTGCTTCTTGATATACTGCTTCAGTAAGTGTTTAAAGAAGTTGATCAGTTTAAGCTGTTATATATTACAATTCATTCAGTATAGATTTAGAAGAAGTTAAGATATCAGTATTAATATTAATATGAATACCAGTGTTAATTCAGAGAGAAGATATTCTAATCAGAGTAGTATATATAGTGTCACAAGTAATCTCATTCTGATCAACTAGTATTTTCAGATCTAAGAGTCAGTACTCTTAGTTTATTCAGTGAGTGTCTGTTATATCAGATAATATATCTTACTCTTATTATAAGAGAGCATCTCTCATTGAGTTCTGACTGCTGAAATGATAATGTTATTATTATTATTATTCTTCAATTATAGATGTATGCAGTCAGAGACTATGACATCTACCTGAGAATCTTTAGTTCTCAGGGTTTTTCCTATATCTATAGAGTCAACTATTATACATTTATCAATTTCAAATATGCAAAATCAGAACATTCCAGCCCAGAATACAAAAACTGTTTACAAATTGCAGTATTTCAACACCTTCTGATAGTTTGAAATCATTTGAAAATATTATGACAAAAGAAAAGAGAACATAGTCTTAAAGATAGACACATTAAATAGATAGAGAAAAGAACAGAAGGAAACAAGTACAGTAAAGAGAGACTATAACAAAACAAAATTATTAAAAGATGATGTATAGCTGTTTTAACAGACTATATCTAGTCAATTTCCATCTCTTCATATTCAGATACTTCTGAATTCAGCCATTTTCTTGTAGCTGCTCTAGTTTCTGATAGAAAGTCTATTAAGTATTTAGTTCCTGTCTCAGTTGAGAATAAGAACCTCATATTTAATTGATTTAAATCATACTTCTTCTTTAATCTGACTCTGAGACTATTATATAATGCACAATGCATTACAATATGCTCAGGATTTTCATTCACATTGCAGAATAAGCACTCTGTTGAATCAAATCTATCATCAAATCTTTGTATATAAGATTTGAAATAACCATGTTCTAGTTTCAGCTGAATTATAGATGAGAATATTTTCTTTTTACATTTAATTGAACAAGATTTTCACTTTGATTTTGTCTCAAATCTTGAATAATGTATACTCTTCTTTTGTTTCTGTCAGCTTTTATTTCACTTATTTAAACAAGATTCTTTTATCTTTCTCTTTATAAAAGATCAGGACACTGTTTTTTGAATAGATCTACTTAGTTCTGAACTCTTTTTTGCAGCTGAATCAGCCAATTCATTGTCATGAATATTCATATAAGCAGGAACTCAATGCAGATGAATTATCAGTTTTGATATTCTTCTCTTTTGAATTTTCAAAACAGAGTTTAAAATCAGTTCAAGATTCATTTGATTATTATGAATCTGACTATTTCTAAGTCTTTTTAAAGCAGCTTGACTATCAGAGAATATTCATGCCTCTTTCAAATTATTTCCTCTTTTATGAGATTTTATTTCAATGAGTTTGAAAGCTTTCACTATTACAAATAGTTCAGCATCAAAGACTTCAGATTCACAGCCTAAATTTCAGAAATCTGAGATAAAATTAATATTATCTTCAGTATAAGCAATGTCTGTGCCCCGGTGGCCGAATGGTTAATGCGGCTACCTGGTAGCGCCTTGGCTTGGAAAACCAAGGCGCGTGGGTTCGAAACCCGCAGGGGATACATTAAATCCGGAACTCAAGCACCTCAGGTTTCTAATAAATACAGAGATGTACAAATCGCTTCAATGAATTGCTCTATGTTCCTGGGCTGAGAAGTTATTATCGCATGTATCTAATTGTCACTTCTTTGTATTTTCCTATGTTCTTGTTATCTTGATGTGGTCTCAACATCTGTATTTCCTTCTGTATAATCAACACTTGACCTGTATTTAACATCACGCAAGGACTCATCATAAGCTCCGCTTGCATATGAGTATAATGGAAGAATAATAATAATAATAATAATAATAAAGCAATGTCTGTGTCTAATCTATTCAAATTCTCATTTTTTGAGTCATCTGAGTAGATCAGAATAGAGTCTTTTATATTAATTGTAGAGATCTTCTTCAAATGCTGTTTATATTCTCTCTCTTTAGATAGTTCACTTATTTTAAGTCTATGAGAGATTTCAGCTTTTCTCTCCAGAGAGATATCTTCTCATGATCAATTTTCTCAACATTTAATGAAGAAAATTGATTCTTAATAAGTGAACATAGTCTATACAGTTGAGAGGGCATTTTCTTTAAAGTATTATTCTCATTCTAATCAAGAAATCTATTTCAATTCAGTTCATTTCCTGAGTTAACTGATGAAAATGAAGAAGAGACTCTTTCTCTGATTATATAATTTAAGCTCATCTTCATGACTCTCAGAGCATAGTTCATACAGATCTTTTCAAATCAAATAGCAGAAGATGAAATTGAAGCTTCAATTTCCATTACTTTAATAGAAGATGACTTGAATACATCTAGAATTCTTCTCAAAGCTCTGTTTTGTAGACTTTGAAAGAGTTCAGTGAAGTTTCCTTGATTATTTCATTAAACTTGAACTTCATAATCAGCTACTGAGGTAATACAGGCTATGTATAACTGTCTCATAGCCTGAAAGAATAGACCTCTCTCAGTATTTGATAGTCTGATTATACTATTCAGTAGTCTCTCTGCCTTGATGACTACAGGCGCTAGCCACCCGCAGAATGCATCTTAAGCTAATTACATTTAACTCTCTATAATTAACCGATCACCGTGTCCATCCTCTCAGGCCAGCCACTAATTTCCAGAGATGTTAGTTAGTGGCTGCCACTGCTCACTTGATACACACCAAGCTTCCGATTGCTAATCTCAGCCTCATTAGATGCTTATAGGCCTACTAATCAGTTGTTATAATCTTGCTCTGTATTAGAAACTAATTATAGACTTGATAACTGCAGTTCTCTCTGTCAGTATTAGAGCTTGACAGAGAGCTTGCAGACTCTAGTCTATCAGAGTGCCCTGTCTAGAGTCTAGATATATGTCTAGACCTGCTAGTTAAGTGATTTTCAAAATCATTCTCTGTATTTGAGAGAGAGCTAGGCTTCAATAACAGCTCTAGTTAGAGACTTGCTTAAGTAGTGTATAATCACTACATTAGACTTGACTCTATATTATTAGAACCTTGACAGGTGCATAGTAGAATAGTGAAACATTGATATCTCATACTGACTCTGATGAGTGTTCACAGAATCTCACTTAACTAGTGACTTAGCTTACAGTAGAGAGTTCTACCTCATATCAAGTCTTACTAATTAGACTCAGCCTCTATTACATAAGAGCTTTCATGAGTAAGAAGTGACAGGTGCCAGCAGTGAGATTCGAACTCATACATCTCTAATGTGTGCAGTCTTGATTATCAGTCTTATCAACTGAGTTATACTGGCGAAATGATATTGTATTGTAAAATGAAAACAGCTTAATAGCTCAGATCATCACATCTGTTATTCAGTAAGCTTATAGATGATAGTAAAGTATTTAAGATTCTTATAATCTGTGATTATCTCAAATTTGAGAATACTTTAGAGCTCAGAGTCTCATTCTTCTAGATAGTATACTATTATAAGAAGTTTCTTATTATAGATCTTATAATTGCATTCAGCAAAGCTCAACTTCTTAGATATGAAGATATATAATTGTAAGATATCTTTATTATTATATTATAATATAGCTCTCTCTATAATATAGTCAGAGAAGTCAGCTTTAACAACTGTTTTATAGTTAGAGTTAAATATTATTAGTAGAGATGTATTAATGAATATCTTTTTTATCTGTATAAATACAGTATTAATGTTCACTGATCATTAAAATACTGACTTCTTCTTAGTAAGTTCTGTAAGTAATCTTATAATATCTGAGAAGTTTTGTATAACTCACTGATAGAAGTTAGTAAATCTGATGAAGCTTTATACATCTTTCACAGTGTGCAGAGCTTCTTATTCAAGAATAGCAGAGATCTTCTCAGAATTTATTCAGATCTTCTTATCAACTTCTATAATAAAGTCTAGATATTTTGTATATTTAACTTTAAAATTATACTTATCTATATCTATTGATAGTTCTGCTTCTTATAGTTATTGTAATACTCTTTACACATGTTCTTGATATTCTTTTTTGAACTCATCAGTAAAGATAAGAATGTTATTGAGATATATAGATACAAATTTATTAAGAAAATTTTGAAGTGCTCAGTTAATATACTTCTGAAATATACTGAAGACATTAGTCAGTCTGAAAGATGTGACTATTCATTTAAAGAGATTATATTATGTTCAGAATACTGTAAGTCACTTATCTTCTTCAGTAATACAGATTTTATAAAACATAATGATGAGAACTAGTTTTAACCTTACACAGATCTCTGTCAACACTTATGAAATGCTCTGAAAAAGAAGTTATTGACAAGATTACTGACAAAGTCACTGACAGTAGAATTATGTGATAATCTATTCTGTCAGTCTGACTAATATTAAGAAAGCTCTAGAGAAGTTATTCTGTACTATAATAACAGATTCTTATACAAAACTCTCTTAATAATATTATGAATATCTAGATGTCTTCTGATAAGATAATAATATTATAAATCTATCTCTCTTATAAGGTTCAGAAGTGAATCACAGTATCAAGTTAAAAAAGAATAATAATAAGTACTCTGAATTATTGTAAGACTCTCTTTATAACATGTTCTGAGATGAACTTCTTCTTCTTTGAAAGACACTTAATAATCTATTGAATAAAGAATTTATATACATTAACAACTTCTCTGTCACAGCTTCTATTCTCTTTGCAAAGAAATCAGATGAAGAACTTCAATTCTGTGTAAACTATCAAGAACTGAACAGATTAATAAAGAAAGACTGTTATTCTTTATCTCTTATCAATGAAACTCTAGCTTGCATTGAACAAGCTCAATGATTTTATAGTCTTGTGAATATCTGTAAGAATAAGTACTCGCAGGCGATTATTCGGGTGTTTGCAGCTTGGCGTGATATGTACTGTTAACTACTAGAAGTATTCATAGTAGAAAGATAAAATGTAGAGATCAAATATATAATAGCATTCAAGCTGAGTTGTGAATAGTATTTGTGAACTTCAGTCTATATAGTTGTGTGTAGTCAAGAGCTGCTAGCTCTATTAGTTATATGAGAGATAGAAATAGAGATAAAGAATCTGTAAGAAGTGAGATTTCTTACATACTTCTCCCTCTCTAAGACTTCATCTGTGAAGTCTTTTACTGAGTGACTTCATAGAATCAGCTCAGCACTGCAGTGATACTCACTAAAAATCCTTTATATCTATAAAAAATCTCAGTGAGAAAAAATCTCTTATTACTGTGAAGAAAAAAGAGTCTGTCACTCAGTTTCTTATTTCATGAGATTCTTTATGATCTACAGATTCTTCTCTGACTATTACACAGATTCATCTCATATCTTTTATACAGAAGAGTTTCAGTTGACTCTTAATTATTTTCATGAGATTCTTGTGTGATCATTACACAGATTCATCTTACAGATGAATCACTCTCTATGAAATCACTCTCATTAAAAAGAAGTATTTGTGAGTTAATCTTTTACTTATTCTTATGAATCATTGTTCTTTAACACTGTAGAATTGTGAGGAATTTTTCATTCTTTTATCAACTCTGTAGAATTATAGAATCAAGATGTTTATAGTCTGTAATCACTCTTTATAGTTACATAGAAAGATTCAGGCCTGTGATTCATAATCACTCTTGTTTATTAGAGTGATCTAACTGTTTCATAGAATCATTCACAGTGTAAGTACATCTCTCTAGAGTAGTATAAATATCTCAGATCTGTCTATAGAATCTCATCTTCTTTTCTCTTTTTCTGTAATAGCTCTCATCTTTATAAACTGTGAGTATTCTTATTTATTTATGAAGTGTTTTCACTCAGATGATAGAGAGAGAGTATTTCTGATAATATCTGTATATTAATTCAAGAACTTCTCAAGAATAAAAATTTTTTCAATTTCAATATCTTTATAAATGATATCTGATTATTACTGAGCTTCTTATAAGCATTCTCACAACTTCTCTGATTACTTTTTATCAGCTGATGAAGCAGAGATACTGCTGTTCACAACTGTATCTTCACTTCTTTCAGTCTCATCATTATATCTGATCTTCAGGTCAGTAGCTCATCTCATGTCTCTTTCAGATCAGTCTCTGACTTTAAGTAGTGCAGTCTCTCTCTTTGCTATAAGTCTTCTCATAAGGAATTTCTTACAGATTCTAGCTAATAGTTCTTATAAAGCTTTTAATATTATCAGTGTCTTCTGCAGTTCTGCAGGCCTATAATCATCTCTCTTCTGCCTGCACAATCTCTGATTAGATATATGCAAATATGTCTAGATTTTCTATCAATGATTCTCACGCCACAGTGCATTTTCACAATTTCATTATCAATGAGAGATGAGTTCTCAGATATCTACAAAATCCAGGTAATTAAGACAATGTGAATATTATGAATTTATGATGAGAGTTAGTCTGAGCAGATAAGTCTTCTCTTCATATCTTAATTATTTTCAGACTGAATACTTCAGTATAACTGAGAAAGTAGACACAGCTTTGTAAGAAATATTTAATCATATACACAGATAGTCAGCTCTTAAGACTCTGTGACAATTATATATACTCTGATGTTCAGCTTCTCTGAAGTCTGTGTATTTCTGACAGTCTTTATATCAAATGTAATAATTATCTGTACTGCAGATATAATACTCTCTGCTTCTTTAAAGAAGAAAATTGATAGTTATGAGAAGATTGAGTATCACAGATGATGAGAATATAAGTTTGAGTTTTCTTTATTTTTTCTTTATTAATCTTCAAATTGTGTTCACAGTTCTGTTTATTTTCTTATTTTTTAACTTTAATAAGAATATAATTTCTTCTTTTCTTATATACACTGCAGACTGTTCATCTCAGTAGAAACTCATTATCTTATAGACTAGAGTTTATAAAATAATAGTATTAATATCTTTATTACAATCAGATTCTTAGGA
>NW_025544780.1:1193972-1223796 GCF_000003525.1 Blastomyces dermatitidis ER-3 | reverse complement strand
CAGATATCTTATCTGCTCAGATGATTCTCAAGTGAACTTATTTATCTTATCAGAATACTCTTATCACTGAATCTTGAATCAGAGCTTGTAATCTTACTTCTCTGAGTTAATAATCTCTTTAATCTGATATTCTCTTTCACTCTCTAGTACTTTATGAACAGAGTGATGAGTTATAGAATTCTCTTCTAAGAATTTCTTATATTCACAGAGTAAAGAGATATGAAAAATATTGTATATCTACAACTCAGATAACAGTTTCAATCTATAGAACTGAAGCTAACTTTCTTCATAATCTTATAAGACTCTGTTCATAAGAGATTCAGCTTCTTACTAAACTGTATAATAATGTTTTCTAGACTTAGTCAGACTCTATCATTTTTCTTAAAACTCTTTATAATATGCTTAAAGTCATAGTATCTCTTCTGATACTCTTAAGTCTTTTTCAAGAATTCACAGACTTTCTTCTGAATCTTCTAAATTCTCTCAGCTTATTCACAGGCATTACTATACTCTATAGTGTACTCTCACAGATTCATCAAGATTATTCATGAATAAGTCTCAGTGAGTATCTTAAAGAGGATTTTATCTATGCTGATATGCTTTGAGTTATTGTATATAAACTCTGTAAGTAATAATCAATGCACTCAGTTATTCTGATTGTAATTAATAAAGCATCACAGATACTGTTTTAATATACTTATCAGATATTCTATCTGATCATCTATCTGTTAATAAAAAGCTGTGCTTAAATCTCATAAGATCTTCAGTATAGTTATCATATCAGATCAGAACTCTTCTGCAAAGATTGATTCTCTATCTGAGATAATATTTACAGATAATTCATGCAACTGAATCACATCATGAACAAAGATATAAGTCAAATTCTTTGACTTCAAGTTCTTATGAGTGAATATAAAGTGTGTTATCTTGATGAAGTAATTTACTATCATCAGCACACTGTCAAAGCAGGTATTATATATGTTCTTGCTTTCACAGAGGCTCATAAGAACATTCATTTCTAGCTGTTCTCAAGATTTCTATGAGATGAATAGAGGAGTAAGTTCTTCATATAATCTGAATCACACTACTTATAAACTCTAATAAATAGTATAAGAATTCACTATCTTCTTCATAAGTTCTTGCATCTTCAGTCAGAAGTATTTTCTTATAAGTAACTCATGAGTTCTAGTACTGTAAAATGACCTGCTAGAGAAGAGTTATGATATCTTTTAATAAGTTCTATACATAGAAACTCATTCACAGACATATAAATTCAGTTCTCTCTTTATAAGAGATTATTTAAGTCTCTTCAATTCTTTATTTCTGCAGAGTTGATTTCTGTTATGAGCAGTTTTTAAATATACTGAGTATATTCATTCTTCAGTTGCAGTTCAGACAATCTGAATAGAAGATCTTATAAAGACTTATACTCTGTTTCTTCTTATATCAGATCTTTCACAGCACTTCTCAAAGCCTGTAAACTCTTCATATTATAGATACTCTCTTCAAGAATCTTCACAGAGATTCTCAGAGTGTTGACTCTCAGTGTTATAGAGAGTAGTTATACAGGCTTCTTCTCTTTCTTCTCTTTCTTCTCTTACAGAGAATTGAGAGACTCTTTAGTTAATCTCTTTATAACACTCAGTCTGAGTATTCTGTGAAGCTTTTCTATCTTCTCTAATCTCTCTATATCTATCACTCTGATCTTCTTAACATAGTCTGATCTGTGAGAGAGTTCATTTACTGAGTTCTTAGTTCTCTTGATATATTCTATCTTGAATCAGAACTCACTCAGTCTCTGAGCTCAGTGAATCTGTCACTGTGAGAGTTTCTTAATTAAAGTAAACTGTTATAAGCTGTTATGATCAGTTCTAACAGTAATCACTATTACAAGACTCTCAAAGTAGTGATATTAGTGATGAAAGAATTTCACTATTATAAGAAGCTTCTAATCATGAATGTTATAGTTAATCTCTGTGAGTTACATCTTTTATGAGAAAAAGATCACTGAAACTCAGTTCTCATTTAACTGTAGTTATGAGACTATTTCTGAAATTATAAAGAAGAAGATATCTGTCTTCAATCTGATTAAGAGTAAGAGATTAAAGTGAAACAGTATCACTATATCTATAAATGTCTGTTTCAATCTTGTAAAGACTCTATGAGCTTCTGAGATAAGAAAGTTCTTACAGTTCTCTCTTCTTAACAATCTTTTCATTCTTTATTCATAGAATAACTTCTTCTTGTTTTCACTCTTCAGCATGTCTGTAAGAGTTAAGAAGATTCTTATGAATACAAAGATAAATTATCTATAGAAATTCACAAAGCTCAGAAAGATCTGAATCTCATGAATATTAGTTAACTTCAGTCATGATAGAATAGTCTCAATCTGCAAAGATTTTATCTGAATATTATCTGCAGTAATTACATATTCTAGGAAATTAATCTGATAGATACTGAAGTTGCACTTCACAAGCTTAATATACAGTTCTGTCTTATCTAAGATCTTCAATACACTTTATATATACTCAGTATATTCTTTCTTCTTCACAGAGTACATCATCACATCATTCAGATATATTATTATAAAGATATTCAGATATGTATAAAGTGTTTTATTAATAAAAGACTGAAATACTGCAGGGATATTAGTCAGATCAAAAGACATCACTAGATATTCAAACAATTTCAGTACAGTTTTAAAGACAGTCTTTTATTCATTCTCAGACAGTATTTGCAGTCATGTATATACATTAATCACATTCAGTTATATGAATATGACAGCTCTCATGAGACAGTTGATCACATTCTCAATCAGAGATAGAGAATAGCAGCTCTTTATTATCTTAAAGTTCAGATCATAATAATCTATATACAATCTGAGATCTTCATTCTTCTTCTTTATAAATATTACAGAGACTTTCATAAAGATCTGTGAAGATTGAATGAAGTCATTCTTCAGATTCTTCTTCACATAGGTCTGCAAGATCTCTGTCTTGTAATGAGAGAGCTTATAGATTGATTCTCAGAAGAATTTCTGTTCTTCTATTAAATCTATTATCAGATTCTTCTTATAGTGAGAAGAAAGCTCAGTTATCTTTACTAAGCTGAATATCTCTGCAAGATCTCAGTATTTCTCTGATATCTGAAGCTCAGTTTTCATAATCATGAGATTCTCAGACACTTACAAAGTTATTATATAGATGAGCTTGTCTTCTCTAATTAACTCTACAGTATTAACTGATTCTATCTCTATAAGTGAGTCTGTTAACACTGATTGAAAGTATAAATCTAACTCACAGACAGCTATGTGCAGATTATGTCTTTGAAGTCATATAAGTCTTAAGTACATGTCATCTATAATGTTCATGATAATCACAGTTTCTGTAAATCTTCTTCATATTTCAGAGAGATCTTGCAATTCAAAGATGATTCTTATAAGTCTCTCAGTTCTCAGATCTGAGTTCTCATACTCTGCTTATTATAAGAGCAGATTTCTAGTTTTCATCTTTCAGCTCATTCACTCTGTGAGCTTTAGAAACATCACAGTGACCTGAGATTCTGAGTTTATCAATACTTTTCATACTTGTAAGACAGCAGTATCATGGCACAGTCTCTCTCTGTAAACAAGTATTTTCATCAGAGAAGTAACAGATTCAGATATCAGCTTCAAGACTCTTAAGAAGACTGTTACTGACTCTGTTCATAACTTCTTAAATTTCTATTTTAATTTATTCAGACAGTTTGCACAGAGATATTCTGATTTAAAATAGATAAAGTAGAGTCTCTTTTTCTTAATCTCTCTATTATATACTTTATTCATAGAAGCTTGTGAGTCTCTCTCTCTCTGCTCAGTAGTCAGATATAAATCTCTCTGTGTCTTATTATCTTTTTCTAATAAATCTATTCTCTGTTGTTCTGACTCTTATAGAGCTGATCAGTGATTCACTCTCTACAGATCTGTGACTCTCACAGTAATCTGTAAGTAATGAATGAGAGTTATCAGTTTCTTCAGAGCTAAGAACTTAGAGTCTTACTCAATGAGCTTATTCTATATATCTTTATTCAGCTTCTTTACAAATATCATCATTCAGATCTTATTTCAGAACTCTGTTTTCACAGATCTCAATTCATATCACAATTTTATAAAGTACTGTGAGTAGTCTTTATCAGATTTCTTATCTCTTTTTCTAATATTGATGATCACAGTTCAGATATTCTATATTCAGCTTACAGAGTCTCTTAACTTATTCTTTAGATAGATCTTAAGAACAGATCAGTAGAATCTCTTATAATTATTCTCTAAATAATTCAGTCAGTTCTTAGTCTCAGTGTAATAAAGATCTGTCATTACATAGATGATAGCTTCTTCATCTTTCATGTCACATAGCTGAGCTTGTGAGTCAATTTCAAATACAAACTTGTAAAAGCTTTTATAGATTGTGATTTAATAAGTGATCTTAAGTGATCATGACTTAAGAAAGTTTCTTTTCAGTTTGCAGGTGTCTCTGAAGATCATGTCTAGAGACTCAGTTTGAGAGTGTTTACAGACAGTAAGCATTTCTTATAGAAAAATAGCTTGATTTCATAGAAGATGCTCAAGAATATTCTTCACTGAGATTGATTTATTCATGAGTTTGAAGAATTTCTCTGTCATAGATACAGAGAATAGTATTCTGTAAGTGATTAATAAGTTCTCTGAGACTTCTTTTATAGAAATTATTCATAGTTCAGATGACTGCTTCTGAGTGTCTGCAGTAGAGTTCACAGGGATTGAAGTATATAAGTTTCTAGTTCTTTCAGTTATAACAGATGATTGCTGACTGACTGAGCTTGAAATGTAAGAATAAGTGCTCATAGATGATTATTCAGGTGTTTACAGCTTGACATGATATATACTGTTAACTACTAGAAGTATTCACAGTAGAAAGATAAAATGTAGAGATTAAATGTATAATAGCATTCAAGCTGAGTTATGAATAGTATTCATGAACTTCAGTCTATATAGTTGTGTGTAGTCAAGGGCTGCTAGCCCTATTAATTACGCGAGAGATAGAAATAGAGGTAAAGAATCCGCGAGAAGCGGGATTTCTTACAATATCATCTTTATGAATTCTATCATTGTTAGAGAATATTAAGCTTCTGTTTTAAGCATTTAACAATATATCTTGTTCAGATAGTCAGACAAGTTCTAACATAAGATTATAGTCAAGATTATCAACTTTATATAGATAAGCATCTTCATGTTAATTTTCTTCAACATCTATGTTTAGTTTCATTATATGACAGATGTGAATATCTTTTAAACTATTAAATTCTGCAAAGAGTTGAGATTTTGATAAGAGAATACACTGAAGATTATAACATCTTATAACTGAAGATTTAATTATTGCATAATAACATAGATTACTGTCTATCATGACTTTTATATTATGCATGTTATCTATCACAGTAGATATAAGAATTATATTCATTATTTTTTTCTTCTTAAATTATTATCATCTGATCTCTTCAAGCTTCTTCTTGTGAATTTAAACAGAAACTAATTTTTTTTCTGTTTCACTGAGACATTCTTATAGTTATCTTTTAAATCTTTCTCTAATATAACATGATTGGCGTGAACAGGCATCAATTCATCTTTTGATTGAGGAGATACATAGATTAATCAACAGTTAAAAGTGATATATTCTGATCAGTTACAGTTGATGTACATCTTATATTGACATTAATTAGTAACTTCTTTGAGAGTGATTTCAGAAACTCAGAAACTTGTTCAAGTGACAGAGACTCTTGTTTGTATATAGATATTAAAGTTCACTCAATTTATGACATCTGTATTATCATTCTTCAATATATATGTATGAGTGACTGAGATGTAATCTCTTCTGTCACTGTTCTGTATACTCTTGAGCTTGGTCAGACAGTCATTCAATGTTCAAAGTTATATGCAGAAGTCTTCATAAGTTAAGTCTTCATCTACACTTACAAGAATCTGTAAGAGTGTGAAAGTTAATACTTTCTTAAGTATATTAATCTTCATTTAATTCTCTCAAGATTGATCACCTGCTTCTAGACTGGCCGCCAGGACCATGAATTTCATGTTTGATCTCATTTGATCTGATCTCATACATTTCTTGGCGTGAATCCCGCTGGGACTAGTTATTAAAAAAACATGCAAAGTGACTATATATCAGATCTTAAAATGAAATCATGACTTGAAAAAAATGAGAAAGTGGTCTCATTTGATCTCATTTAGTCTCATTCTTAACATAAAGTTACTATTTTTAGACATTTTAAGGTTTTTTTTAGACTATTTTTAATTTTTTTAAAAGTAATGCTTTTTGGTAACACTCAAATGAGATTTAAAGTCATTTAAAGCAATAAAAAAATTTAAATTGAGAAGTGAAAATCATGATCTCATTTGAAAAATGTGACAAGAGTAGACAGTAAGTCTCACTGAGACAGTATAAGACTACTATCTAATGTTAAAACCGTATAATGAGATCGGTCAAATTGATAATAAGACTATCAAAAAATCTGGTTCTGGTCTCAGACACGGTTACACGGTCAGTCTATCTGCTTCTAGAATCTTGATATTAAAGTCAGAGATGAATGTTGTAAGAGAAGTGATTCTCTGTCAGATACTTCATAATCAATCTAATACTTTCTGTTGCATAGCAGTATCTCAGAACAGAATATCAAGATATTTAATGATACTATCAGATATTCACAATACTGATTTACATGCTTTCATTTATAAATGAAAGTTCTGTCTCACTGACTCTCACATGATCTTTCAATTAATGATTGATATATCAATCTTTATTAGTTAATGAACTGATGATATCTTCATCTACACTTAGTTTTATAAGCATTTTCAATCTTCATGATGAATAGAGAGTGAGATTAGAAGTATTAAAATATGTAGAAGTATCTAGACATTTCTTCAGTGCTTGTATATTTATATCTGATTCAGTTAGTATTGAAATTGCTTATACAGAGATTTCTAGTTGAAATAATTATTGAATTTCCTTGTATTGATGTTGTTGAGTTATATGCATATTAGCTATCTATTACTGTTTTAATTTCAACATTACTCAGAGTAACTGTGACACTGCATCTATACTCATGTTCAAGAGTTCTCTTATATTATCAGTAGACATAGCTGTATTGATCATCAGATGTGTAATATCTGTGACATTGAAAGAAATGTAATTGTATAAATATCTCATATATCTAAGATGTCAGAACTCTCAGATCTTTCACTGATATTCTCTTTATAAGATCTTGTTATAATTATTATTATGTGAAAGATGTAAAGCTTATATAATTGAAAGGTTGCTAGCTTGTAGAAAGTTATATAATGAAAGGATTAGTAAGCCAGATCACGTGACCTGACACCCCCACTCACCAGAGTAACTATACACGATGCTATATACAAAATTCGCCTTCAAATCAAGTACAGGTACAAAAAATGACTGGAAAATGTAAAGTAATGAAAAACTAGTTATGATATACATCATTTTTTATCTCTCTATTCCTTTATCTTCTTTATATTCTCTTTTCAATGTGTATATTTCAAACAGTTGACCTCTTTAACACAGGCCTTGTAATAATACTTTCATTCCATGGAAGCTTTGGCGCGTGTGAGGTTTTTCAGAATTGAAAGTGCAGCGATCTCGGAATCAGTGAGTAGGTCTTCAAGACTGTTCCTCACTGAAGATTCCCTCACTGTTGATTTCCTCACTATAGTGATATTCCTTGTAGATGTTGAAGAGTCATCAGATTCAACTGTGAGTTTCAGAGAGTTCAGTGTATTCTGCACTAAAAGAGTAGGTATTCTTGTGAAGATATCATAGTCAATCCATCAATTATTAGTGAGTATGAGAAATAATGAACACTCAGGTCGAATTTCCTCATCAATAAATAGATTATCAATTGATGAATCAGGAATCACTGCAGTCTCTTGACAGGCCGCAGTGAGTAGACCTGGTGTCATCAAAGAAATCATCACAGCCGCCTTACAGACCGCATTGAGTAGAATCTTCAGATTATGTGAAGTAGTCAGTATCAATGAATCAGCAAGATGAAGATCCTTCTGAAACATGATGTCTTTTGATATGTATAAACACCTGTTGAAGGAATTCTTGTGAGGTTTCACAAAACAGGCTGATACATTGATAATCTCTGTGAGATTTGTCATCTGAAAGGTCTCTGAATCATCTGTAATGAATAGTTAAGTCTCACTCTCACTATTATTCTTTTCCTTCTTTTCTTTGAATTTCTGTATTCTTGCAGTATTGTAGATACTTCAATTATCTGAAGCACTGTCTGAATTGATCAATCAACAGATGTCAAAGTGAGATCTCTTGCATTCAGAACATATAGATGAATTTCTCAATCCTCAATGATTTCAGAAGCTCTCTTGAGTACTATTATAATCACATTCAGTACAGTCTTTACAGGCTGAATTCAATGTATTGTTGTTAATAGTTGTTGTAGCCGTTGTAGCTGTCATAGCTGTTGTAGCTGTTGTAGCAGAGTTGGCCGCAGAATCTGTATTCTGTAGATTCTTTTTATCTTTTGAAGAATCAAGCCGCGAACGGATCTCCTCCATGAGAAGATCAACATCCAATACCACAGCTGTGGATTTGGAATCCTGTATCTCCTCTATCTTCTTCTGAACATAATTCCTCCAATTGTTGGGTAGAACTGAGTAGAAGGTATCAAATATTCACACATCTGAGGAGGAAGCATTCAACATCTCCAATTTCAAGATAGCGGACCGGAACTTATCAAAGAATGTGTGTAGATTGATGACCTGTGTGTCATCAAAAGACATGAATTCCAGAACTGCCTCATGGCATAACTGTGTTTTGAGGACAGAGTATTCCTGTTCAATCACATTTCATAGAGTATAAGCAATCTGATTTTCATCATACTTGGAGAAATGTGGTCTGACACCTGCATCCAAGGAGTTTGAGATGAATGTGTAGAGCCACTGGTTTCTGGCGTCTCAGAATGGTGCTCATTTATCATCTCTTTGTAGAGGGTTCTGAGTCTGTTGTTTCTCTATCATATATCAGCACTGTGCATCAACCAGTTTCAATTTCATGAAGATGCTTCATGTGATGTAATTGAATGTGTCAGTTAGACTGTTTGATCTCACAGTATTCTTGACATCTTTCTTGAATTGAGAGATTGCCTTGTCAACACAGCTATTCAGTTCATAAAGATTGAATTCCAACCTTTCACTGAGATTAGAATTCCATGTGACTGTACAGACTGTTGATGTGGTGGCAGAATGATTGTTGACATCCTGTGATCAATTCATAGAGAATGAGGATCTCTGTTAATGAAGTTTTTTCAGTTGTAGTTTGAGTTCTAGAACTCTTTGCTTTCTCTTGTTCATCTCAAGTATCATCTTGAGATGCTTCATCTGTTGATCTGATATTGCCTCAGCTGAACAGTAGACACCTGAGTGTTCATTATTCTCATCAAGAGAACCAGCTTCATCAAGCTATTGAGTAGATTGAGAGGCTGGTCTGACCGTGTCAGAAGCTGTATTCAAACCAGCTTTGAATTGAGAGAGTGTTTTGACAATGGAGCTTTCAAAGGCTTCAGAAGAATATTCACCAGTGGAACTTTCAAAGGCTTCAGAAGAATGTTCACTGGCAGAGTGTGAGTGTGAAGAATTATCATCATCAACTGTAACTGATTCAGTGAAAAGAATGCGAGATTGCGAACATGTATGTGAGCGGGATCATATTGAATCCACCATCTTGATATTTATTTATTGAATTCTCAATATTCATTTATTGAATCCTTGCTAATATCATTCTCTTTTTCTTGCTTTTTTGCAAATGTGGTGCATTTTCTGCAAGCCTCTTTTTTTTAAGTGAGCAGTAGTATTATTGATTATCAAGATCTCAAACACATCAATACTGATAGAATAAGACGATTTTAACTCCTGATAAGCGTATCGAATGAAGCAGTAGTTCAAATAATGATTATATTGACAAGAAATCCCGAATTGGCAGCGATTTTGCACAAAACAGGTCTCATAACCTGTGAAAGGTGTAAAGCTTGTGTGATTGAAAGGTTGCTAGCTTGTGGAAAGTTATATGGTGGAAGGATTAGTAAGCCAGATCACGTGACCTGACAAATACTGTCTCAAGTAACTTAATATTTCTTGAATATGAGTATCATGTTCTTTCTCTGTTTTTGAGAAGATTAGAATGTTATTTAAGTATACTATATAGAAGATATTAACAAGACTCTGCAGTGTCTTATTTATATAGATCTTAAAGATGACTGAAGTATTATAAAGATTAAAAGATAAAACAAGATACTTAAAATTACTATACTTGATATAAAAAGCTGTTTTTCAAATATTATCTTTATTAACTCTGATTCTATGATAGATATCTTATATATCAATCTTTGAAAATATCTTTACTTTAGATAATTGATTAATCATCTTGTTAATTAATGATAATGAATAGTGATTCTTAACTATCATCTTATTAATATCTCTGTAGTCTATGTATAGATGTAGTCTACTGTTCTTCTAAGATATAAAGAGTATAGATGTCTCTGCTGAACTCTTTAATAAGTGTATTCAGTTCTTTTATTATACTTTCTCAAGATATTTATACAGAATATTCAATTTCTTTACAGACAAGTTGTAAAGAGATCTGTACAGTGCTGTTACACTGTTTTTAAGATAAATCTTATATTATATCTTAATATTAGAAAACTTTACTGCTTCTCTTTCTCAAAAGATATTCTTATAATCTGTAAAGAGATATTATATATATTTCTCTTCAATAATAAATACTGCTGCTAATTTTACAGTAAGAGTAATAACTTCTTTATCTATTCTCAAGTCTCAGTCATCTACTATATAGTATATTAATTCTATCTTTTTCTCAAGATACTTTTAATAAAACTCTTCAGATTTCTCTATTACTGTTTCTTTATTAGTGAGATAGTATCACTATATCTGAGTATCTTAGTTAATGAGAGAATTGTTTTCTCTCAATTATAAAAGATCTAGAATGATATTCTTATCTATGATATTAACTGTATAAAGAAGCAGACTACTCTTCTTAAAGATTTCTTCTAAGTCTGTGATTACATACTTTGCTTAAATTATGTTAAAATAGTGATATTTTATTTCATTAGTAAATTTCATATAATCTGACAGATCTATCTTCTTTCAATTCTTTATTAAAGAAAAGAAATAGAATATGAAGTTAATATTTATCTCAGAGTTGAGTAAATATCTCACTAGTATCTCTCTATTTAAGATATACATTGTGATTATAATATGAACTTGAAGATGTGAGAATTATCAATTCTTCATTTCTTTCTCTTCTTTATCTTTTATAAATACATTTATTAGAAGAGAAGTTAACTTTGAGAAGATATCTTCTCAGTTTCTTCTCTTCTTTAGTTTCTTATAATTACTAGTATAGTAATTATCAGCTCTACAGTTAAAATAGAGATCTTTATCAAATCTTTTTTAATATTTCTTTACAGTGAGTAAAGAATCAGACTACTTAGAATTCTTCTTTACTTTCTCTATACTAAAGTTATCACAGTACTGTTTAAATCTTGTTATTAATTACTTAGAAGAGATCTTATTAGTCTTTTTCTCAGAGAATTAATTATTCAAATAGATCTGAGAAGTTAAATTAATAAGCTCAGTGTAATTAATTAATAAACTCTGATACTGTGATATTATTATTCATATCTTATAAGTCAGCTTTGAGAGATAAAGCTGTATTTTTAATTGATTTAAATCATCAGTCAATTTCTTTCAATATTCTTCAAATCTTATATTGAAATTGAAAGAATTCTTATTATCTTATTAATATAATGAGTTGAACTACTGCACTGCTGTGAAGCTGCAGTTATAATAATCTTTAATTTAATTCAGTAGAAAGTTCTTAAATTCTTCTTAAGTTATTATAGTATTGATATATTTAAGCTTTCTCTTCTTAATAACTCAAGTAATTACAGAGATGTCTTCAGAAACATTGATAGTGTATATTACTTATATCTTATAAGTATTATACTGACTTGAGTTAAGATGAAATTTCTGTTCAAGAGTATGAATAAAGCTGTGAAATTTAAATAATATATTTTCTTTATATCTCAGAGAATCTCTGATCTTAATCTCTCTATCTTCATAATAAATATAGATGTATAGAGACTGTGACAGTGATAGAATAGTTGAAGAGTCTATATTAAAGTATGTAGTAAGTTCAGAAATCTTGAATTTCTGCTAAGATAGAGATATAAATACTCTAGAAAATAATATGAAGTTTCTTTCAGAGAGTAAGATTAGACCAGTCTCAGTATAGATATATAAGATTATATTAATCTATTAAAGCTCAACTGATTTAAACTTATAATTAGATTAAGTGATTTAAATTATAATATAATGAAGCTGAAGTGATGATTAGTTAATAATATTATATAGAGATAGTTATTTAAGAAACTGTATAAGTAAGCTTAACTATTTTACTTGAATAGTGAGCTCATGAGCTACAGAGTTATTATAAGAATATCACAGATATAATACTTAGTATACTAAGAAGATTGTATGATAAATACAGTAACTCTTGTATATATTTCAGTAGAAGAAAAATAAATCACTAACTTCTTTAATAAAGAGTCAGTATCTAGCTATTCTATATAGATAATGAGTGAATACTCTTCTCTCATTTCATAAGTGAGAATAGCTGAAGTGATATCTTAGTAGTATCTCACTGTTAAGAAAGAGTAATCTGCTGATCTTGTATAGAAGTAGAGTTCTTATATTTATCAATCAAATCTTTCTATGATATATCTGAATGATGTCATAGAGTGATTGGAAACCGGTTCAAATGAAATGAAATCATCCGCATGGAAGCGATGAGCCGTGTGAAACCGCAATGAGGTCTTGGCACGGCCGGGAGCGTGATACATAGCTTCTACTACAACAGCTATAAGAGATACAGAAGAAGAAGAAGAAGATATAATAATAAGAGTTATTATTATTATTATTATTATTATTATTATTATTATTCTTCAATTATAGATGTATGCAGTCAGAGACTATGACATCTACCTGAGAACTTTAGTTCTCAGGGTTTTTTCTATGTCTGTAAAGTTAACTATTATACATTCATCAATTTCAGATATGCAAAATCAGAAAATTCCAGCTCAGAATACAAAAACTGTGTACAAATTACAGTGTTTTAACATCATCTCATACTTTGAAATCATTTGACAATATCATGACAAAGGAAAAGAGAACACAGTCTTAAAGATAGACATATTAAATAGATAGACAGAAAGAAATTGAAAGAAAAAGAAAAAAAAAGAAAGACTGTAATAAAACAAATTATTAAAAGATAGTATATAGCTGTTTTAACAGACTATATCTGGTTGATTTCCTCCTCTTCACATTCAGATAATTCTGAATTTAGCCATTTTCTTGTAGCTGCTTGAGTTTCTGATAGAAAGTCTATTAAGTATTTAATTCCTGTCTCAGTTGAGAATAAGAATCTCATATTTAATTGATTTAGATCATACTTCTCTTTCAATCTGACTCTGAGACTATTGTATAATGCACAGTGCATTACAATATACTCAGAATTCTTATTTATATTACAGAATGAGCATTCTATTGAGTCAAATCTATCATCAAATCTTTGTATATAAGATTTGAAATAGCTATATTCTAGTTTCAGCTGTATTATAGATGAGAATATTTTCTTTTTATATTTAATTGAACAAGATTTTCACTTGGGCTTTGTTTCAAATCTTGAATAATGTATACTCTTCTTTTGTTTCTACCAGCTTTCATTTCACTTGTGTAAACAAGATTCTTTTATTTTTCTCTTTATAAAAGATCAGAACACAATTTTTTGAATAGATCTGCTTAATTCTATACTCTTTTTTACAGCTGAATCAGTCAATTCATTGCTATGAATATTCATATAAGCAGGAACTCAGTGCAGATGAATAATCAGCTTTGATATTCTTCTCTTTTAAATTTTCAAAACAGAGTTTAAGATCAGTTCAAGATTCATTTAATTATTATAAATCTGACTATTTCTAAGTCTTTTTAAAGCAGCTTGACTATCAGAGAATATTCATATCTCTTTCAAACAATTTTCTCTTCTATGAGATTTTATTTCAATGAGTTTGAAAGCTTTCACTATTATAAATAGTTCAGTATTAAAGACTTCACATTCAGAGTCTATATTTCAGAAATCTGAGATAAAATTGATATTATCTTCAGTATAAGCAATGTCTGTGTCTAATCTATTCAAGTTCTTATTTTTTGAGTCATCTGAATAAATCAGAATAGAGTCTTTTATATTGATTGTAGAAATTCTCTTTGAATGCTGTTCATATTCTTTCTCTTTTAATAGTTCACTTATTTATACATTTATAAGAGATTCAAGCTTTTCTCTTCAGAGAGATAACTTCTCATGATCAACTTTTTCAACATTCAAAGAAGAAAATTGATTTTTAATCAGAAAGCATAGTCTGTATAGTTGAGAAGACATTTTCTTTGAAGAATTATTTTCATTTCAATCAAGAAATCTATTTCAATTCAGTTCATTTTCAGAGTTAATTAATGAAAATGAAGAAGAGACTCTTTCTCTGATTATATAATTTAAGCTTATCTTTATAACTCTCAGAGCATAGTTCATACAGGCCTTTTCAAATCTAATAGTAGAAGAAGGAATTGAAGCTTCAATTTCCATTACTTTAATAGAAGATGACTACAGGTACTAGTCACCTGCAGAATGCATCTTAAGCTAATTACATTTAACTCTCTATAATTAACCGATCACTGCGTCTGTTCTCTCAGGCCAGCTACTAATTTCCAGAGGCATTAGTTAGTGACTGCCACTGCTCACTTAGTACACATCAAGCTTTCAGTTGCTGATCTCGGTCTCATTAGATGCTCATAGACCTATCAATCAGCTGTCATGATCTTACTCTGTGTTAGAAACTAATCATAGACTTGATGACTGCAGTTCTCTCTATCAGTATTAGAGCTTGACAGAGAGCTTGCAGACTCTAGCCTATCAGAGTACTCTGTCTAGAGCCTAGATGCATGTCTAGATCTACTAGTTAGATAATTTTCAAAATCATTCTCTGTATTTAAGAGAAAGCTAGGCTTTAATGACAGTTCTAGTTAGAGACTCACTTAAGTAGTGTATAATCACTACATTAAACTTGACTCTATATTGTTAGAATCTTGACAGGTGCACAGTAGAATAGTAAGACATTGATATTTTATATCAGTTCTGATGAGTGTTCGCAGAATCTTACTTAACTAGTGACTTGACTTGCAGTAGAAAGTTCTACTCTGCATCAAGTCTTACTAATTAGGCTCAGCCTCTATTACATAGAGGCTTTCATGAGTAAGAAGTAACAGATGCCAGCGGTGAGATTCGAACCCATGCACCTCTAATATGTGCAGCCTTGATTACCAGTCTTACTAACTGAGTCACGCTGGCTAATAATAAGAGTAATACTTCTGTAATTTATTAACACTGCTATCTCTATCTTTAATCTGATCTTCTTAGCAGTCACAGAGATCACAGCTGCATTACAAAGATATTTATTAATCACTAGAAAACATCAGAATAAGTCTCTTATTATCTTTTAAGAATAATACTCTTATACACTCACTATTACAGATGAGAAGAGAGAAGAAAAATATATTATAAAAGAAGAGAGATCTTTTAAAAAATTCTATCACTACTATTAACTTTATCTCTAAAATACACTACTTTTATAAGAAATTTTATATATAGAATAGAAATATAATGAGAGATCTGTAAGTCACTTATTAACTATATTTTTCACATTTCAATTAATATATAAAAATTCACTTATCACATAATTGATTTAAACAGAGATAAGAAAAAGAAGATTTATATAGTTAACAGAGAAACTCATTTATTTCTTTATATTATATACAGTATATACACTGTTAATCAGTTGATAATTATTACTATATAATTAAGAAAATTTCTAATTCAGTAATCTTGAGAGTATTGAGACTATACTTTTAAAGAGAAGAATATTATCATGTTCTTAACTATATCAAGACTCTGTTACAGTTTCACACAGCTTATTACTTCTCTGCTGATGATTTCATTTATTTCATAGACTATTTAAACTGATTTTCAATCACTCTATAATATTATTCAGATGTAATATAGAAAGATCTGATTAATAAATATAAGAATCTTACTTCTATATAAGATTAGCAGATTACTCATTTATAATAGTGAGATACTGCTGAGATATCACTTCAGCTATTCTTACTCATAGAATAGAAGAGAGGTATCTGTTTATTATCTATATAAAATAACTAGATGCTGACTTCTTATTAAAGAAGTCAGTTATTCATTTTCTTCTACTGATGATATATATCAAGAGTTACTGCAATTCTCATGAAATCTTCTTAGTATACTAAGTACTATATCTATGATATTCTTGCAATAACTCTGTAGCTCATGAGCTTGCTATTTAAGTAAGATAGTTAAGCTCACTTATATAACTTCTCAAACAACTATCTCTACATGACATCACTGACTAGTCACCGCTTCAGTTCCGCTATGTTACATATTCATTGTCATTTTCTCTTCAAATCATTGTCATTCAACCTCTTCAAGCTTCTGCTTGCGAGTTTGAATAGAAGCTAATCTTTTTCCCGAGTTATCAAAGTGTTCTTATAGTTATCTTTTCAATCTTTCTTCAATGTAAAGTAATTGATGTGAACAGGTATTGATTCTTTCTTAGAATTAAAAGATATGAAGATTGATTAGTAGTTGAAAGTGATATATTCTGATTAATTATAGTTAATACATACTTCTTATTAATATCAATTAGCAGCTTCTTTAGAAGTGATTTCAGAAACTTGAAAGTCTGTTCAGACACTGAAGACTCTTGCTTATATATAGATATTCAAGTCTACTTAATTCATAACATCTGCATTATTCTTTAATACAGATATATAAATGTATCATCTTCTGTTATTATTCTATATACTCTTAAGCTTGATAAAACAGTTATTCAATATTCAGAGTTGTATACAGAAGTCTTTATAAGTCTGATCTTCATCTATACTTATAAGAGCTTATAGAAGTTTAAAAGTTAGTATCTTCTTCAGTATACTAATCTTTATTTAATTCTTTCAGAATTGATCACCTGCTTCTAAAATCTTAATATCAAAGTCAGAGATAAATATTGTGAGAGAAGTATTTCTCTGTTAAGTACTCTGTAATTAATTTAATATCTTCTATTTAGACTGACCGTCTGACCGTGTCTGAAATCAGAATCAGATTTTTTGATAGTTTCATTATCAATTTGACTGATTTTATTACACTGTTTTAACATTAGATAGTAGTCTCATACTGTCTCAGTGAGACTTACTATCTACTCTTATCACATTTTTCAAATAAGATCATGATTTTCACTTCTCAATTTAAATTATTTTTATTACTTTAAATGACTTTAAATCTCATTTAAGTATTATTAAAAAGCATTACTTTTTAAAAAATTAAAAAGAGTCTAAAAGAAATCTTAAAATGTCTAAAAATAGTAACTTTATGCTAAGAATGAGACTAAATGAAATTAAATAACATCACTTTCTTATTTTTTTCAAGTCATGATTTCATTTTAAGATCTGATATATAGTCACTTTGCATGTTTTTTTAATAACTAGTCTCAGTGAGCTTCATGCTAAGAAATGTATGAGATCAGATCAAATGAGATCAAACATGAAATTTATAGTCTTGACAGTCAGTTCACTTTTATTACATAGCAGTGTCTCTGAACAGAATATTAAGAGATCTAATAATATTATCAGATATATATAACACTGATTTATATATCTTTATTCATAAATAAAACTTCTGTTTCATACAACCTTTCAATCAATCATTGAAATATTAATTTTAATTAGTTAATAAACTGATGGCATCTTTATCTATACTTAGTTTCACAAGTATATTCAATCTCTATGACAGATAGAGAGTGAGATAAGAAGTATTAAAATATATAGAAGTATTTAGATATTTCTTCAGCACTCACATTATATTTATATCTGATTCAGTCAGTGTTGAAATTGTCTGTACAGGAATTTCTTATTGAGATAATTATTGAATTTCTTTATATTAATGTTATTAAGTTGCATGCATATCAGCTATCTGTTATTATTGTAATGTCAACATTGTTTAGAGTCACTGTAATACTGTGTCTATACTCATATTCAAGAGTTCTCTTATATTATCAGTAGACATAGCTATATCATTCATTGAATATATGATATCTACATTTGAGAGTTCTTCAGAATCAGAAGAAGTATAATTATATAAATATCTTATATATCTAAGATGTTAGAACTCTCAGAGCTTTTACTGATATTCTCTTTATAAGATCTTGTTATAGAGTCAGAGTGACTGATAAGTAGTTTGTAGAGACTCAGTATTTACTTAACTGATTATTCATTTCTCTATTTCTTACATGTTATTACATGTTCAGATATCTCAATAAGTAATCATTTCTAATGAGAAGATAATGAACATTTTTCAAGTGTAAAAAGCCTATGCTGAATAGATTGATATAATATATAGATCTTATATAATAAAAGTGAAAAATATTAAGAAAGAAAAATAGAAAGAGAAAGTATGAGAATCAGTGATTAGAGTGAATATTTATACATATATAAGATAAAGCTTCAGAGTAGAAGAATAAAAATAAGTAGATATCTATATATATAGACTGATTATCAAGATTATGAATTTCATATTTAATTTTATTTAATCTGATCTTATACATTTCTTGATGTGAATTCTGCTATAACTAATCATTAAAAAAACATGTAAAGTAACTATATATCAGATCTTAAAATGAAATCATGACTTGAAAAAAATAAGAAAGTGATTTCATTTGATTTCATTTAGTCTCATTCTTAGTATAAAGTTACTCTTTTTAGACATTTTAAGGTTTTTTTTAAACTATTTTTAATTTTTTAAAAAGTAATACTTTTTGATAACACTTAAATGAGGTTTAAAGTTATTTAAAGCAATAAAAATGATTCAAATTGAGAAGTAGAAATCATGATCTTATTTAAAAAATGTGATAAGAGTAGACAGTAAGTTTCACTGAGACAGTATGAGACTACTATCTAATGTTAAAACTGTGTAGTGAGATCAGTTAAATTGATAATAAAATTATCAAATATTCTGATTCTGGTCTCAGACACAGTCACACGGTCAGTCTATATACATGTACAAGATGAAGCTTCAGAGCAGAAGAATAGAAACTCTGTGAGTTCTTCAGCTGAGAATTAGCAACTGAGAATCGGAGCTTTCAGCAGAAATCTATAGAGTGTCATGAAATAGTCTTATAATCAGACGCAGTCTGTTACACTCTCTTTACTTTTTCTTTTCTATTCTTTTCTATCTATTTATTTAATATATCTGGGCTCAGTGAAGACGAACCGCTCCACCACGAACTCGCTCGATTTTTCGAATAAGAACCCGCCGATAGATCCATCGAAAAGCCCTCAATCATACGAGCATTTTGACCCCGTCGCCGACCGCATACCCCGTGTGGTGGTGGAGTTATCCAGCCAAACATGAACCAGACGTCGTTCGGAACTCCTGCGTGGGATTATCCCCCATTCTCCCCTACCACACCACAACCCCGGGCCAAATTGCCATACAAATTGTAAGATGAAGAGACCTAGCCGCATGCACCAATCTTCTCAATTTTGGAAGATCCTCAATCTGTAGTTGGGAAGATATCTGAGGAGCGACCTCCGCGAAAACCCTGTCCATCTTTGATGTTTCAAAACACCAACGCCAAGTCCCACCCTCGTACCGCCCTTCCCAATCTGGCCCATCGCCAGCAGAAAAATACAAAACAATACCTCAGTGATAATATCAAGCACATAATCAACAGACAATGAGTCAACAGCACATCAACAACTATAAAATCAGTATATTTCAAGGTCTGACTGAGCCTTTGATCTCTGCACAGTGAGATATATTAAATCTAGTTTTAATACCTCAATATTCAATAGATTCTGCAAGGGATTGAGAACAGCAACACTAGATTTCTATTGAATTTGAGAATTAACTCTATATTGATATAATCATTGATAAAGTCTTCTATTTTGAGATATAAATAATCAGTTCCTCTACATCCTGCTGACAATATTTATATTATCATATAGAAACAGACTTATATTCTCTATAATATCAAGACTCTGAAGAGAGAAAGTCTTGATAGAGAGTATACAGTAGTGTATATCTTAGCAGTTTCTATCTCATTCTTCTGCAGCAGTCAATGCATAAAAAAAAAAGATCTTAGAAATAGTTTTTTACTTCTCTTGAAAAAGTAAGGTGTTTTTCTCTGGATTTTACACAATATTCTTACAAAGAATTAAAAACAGAGCTGTTTTCTGTCATAATTTCATATTCTTTTAAGTAAGAATTACTTTTTCAGTGACTGAAGAGCTTTCATTAATACTTAATTCTTTTTTACACTCTTTATTAACTGATTTGAGTTGCACACTTGTTGTGTGAGAAGAATTGAATAATTTAGAATAAAATTGAATAGTTTTAATCAATTTCTCTGCAAAAAATTGATTTATTTTTTATCAGTTTTTCTCTCAAAAACTGTCATATTATCTGATTTATTATCAATTGATATCATACTTTTCCTCACTGTATCCCAAGAAAGAGATTGTAAAGATTTTATTGATTTATCTCAAAAATCAATTTTAGTTTATTAGATTCTCTTCAAAAATCTAACCTAGTTACTGAACTAGTGTGAAAAAAATCAGGTGTTTTATACACAAAAGTCTTTTATTCTTCTTTTGAAACAGTCTGACCAACTTTTCAATTGAAAACAGACTTAGAAATATCTCAATTGAAACAGTCTGACCAACTTTTCATTGAGTGAAAACAATGAGTTCAAAAATACACTCAGTTGATGTGGAAAAAGATGCTTTCTCAAATGCTATTCCTGAGATTGAAATTCTGAAGAGAAGAAAGAAAGAAGAAATAGAGAAACACCAAGTTCTTGAAATACAGAAACTTGAAAAAGTAAGCAAGATTCTTGAAAAGCAGTGTCTGAGTGAGATAAATGAAGAAGTTCTGTTAATTCTTCATGCTCAGACTAGACAACTACAGAAGATGATCAAGTTCAAACTTAGAATCTCAAACACAGTTTAAAAAACCTTGAAAATTTCTAGTACAATCACTGACTCTTTATCTTGCTCTTCTTCTTTCTTTTTTTCTACTTCTTCTTCTTCTTTGAATCAGAAGAAAACATATGCTCAAGCAGCTGAATCTGCTATCTCTAAACCTGCTGTCTCAAAGTCTGCTCAAAATCCTGAGAAAACTGAGAAGAATACTGCTCATGCCTCTATTCATAGAAAAGTGAAAAAGAAAATACAAAAAGAGAAAAACTTCCAAATCTTCAGAAATAGAAGACTTATTCTCAAAATCTCAAATCAGGACATTCTGCAAAGAAACAAGCTAAACTTAAATCTCATTTTCAGAATCAGAAATGAAATTAATCAGCAGTTCTTTTCTCAGTTCATGACTGATATTAAAGTTCAAAAACCAGGTATAGCTTCAATTGAGTCATCATTCTTTGAAAACTCCATCATTCTGACTACACTGTCTGAATTCAGTGCTGAATTCCTTATTCAGAATGAGAATCTCTGAAAGTCAGCAGTAGAATCTTTGCTAAACACAACAATTCTATCTGAAAGAGATGAAAAGTGAGACAAATTCATTCTTCATAATATTTCAGTTGAAATTTTTGACTGTGAAGAAGGAATGCTACTTCTCAAAAATGAATTGAAAGAATACAACTCTATTCAACTAAGAAAGAAGCCTGTATAACTAAATTCAATTAAGTTCAGACAAAGCAGAAGAAATGTCTCTGTTCTAGTATATACAAAAACACTTAAACAGTCAAAGATCTCTGAAGTAAGAGTAACAGGTTTGAAAATGAGAGTTCATGAATACAAAGACTCAAGAATGAATCTCAAAGCTCAAACACAGTGTTCAAACTGTGAAAGATATGAACACTTTACAATCTCATGTTTTAGAGACTCAAAATGTGCATTCTGTGTCAGAGATCACAAAACTAGTGAGCATAAATGTGAAACATGCTTAAAAAGAGGTGAAATTTGTCAACATACTTTACTTAAGTGCTCTAATTGCAAAGAAAAACATGCATCTAGCTCAAAAGAATATATGTTTACTTCTAGAACTCAAAAGAACTGGAGAAAAGATGAAGCTCAAAGTCAATCTAGAACTGAAGAGAAGAGTCAAGTCAGTAAACTCATAACTGCAAGCTTAAAAAGAAGAAACTCTTAACTATCTAAGTCTTTAAACTTCAATTCTTCAGCTAAATGTAAACAGAACTTGAATTCTCAAACTTCTGTTAAGATTAGAGAATTGAGAAATGACTCTGATGATAAACTAGATATAATGTAAGCAGTTGAGATTTCTACTTTTCAGAACAGTTATAATCTACTATCTGATGATAGTGATTAGATTCTACTCTACTCTCTTTTAGTATGAATATACAACAAAAACAACAAAAAAAGTTTAAAAACTCTTCAAAAATCACATTTATTCAAAATAATGTAAATAGAAACTCAAATTGTATTTATTCTTGTCTTCAAATTGCATTTGAATAAAAAGTTGATTTTATACTGCTTCAGGAGCCGAATTTTGATGCTGAGCAAAAATATGTCATTTCTCATTCAAGCTACTACTGCTTTTTACCTCAAAAGTCTGAGATAAAGTCAAGAGTAGTGATCTATGAAAGAAAGAGATCAAGATATCAATTTAATCTAAGATTTAATATCATGTCTGACCCTGATATTCTAGTGGGTGATATTATAGATAAAGAAAATGAGTTTGATACTATACAGCTTATAAATATCTATAATGAAAAGTCATTGAAGAAAAATAACAATATCTGAATAATTGATAGAGAATTTCTGAACATAACTCCATCAAGAAACTCTATAATTGCAGGAGATTTCAATACACATCATCTCTGATGAAATTCAGAATGCAAGAGAGCAGTGAGAGCTGATAATCTGATTGAATAAATCTTTAAGCATTCAATAGATTTGGTTAATAAGTCTGATCAACAAACATTCTTTAGAAAAGGTATGAAACAGAAGTCTATTATAGATCTAATCTTCATGTCACAAAATCTAATGAAAAGAAGACTTGTAAACTGGTTTATTAATTCAAATGACACATCAGAATCAGGTCATGAGATTATTCAATTTCATATTAAACTGAGTGAAAAACAAATGAGTGAAAATCCTCTTCTCTCTAATCAGTATAACTTTGAAAAAGCTGATTGAAAAGCAGTTGAAGAAAGTATAAAACTGTTAAAATCTGAAAGACAGAATGAGCTATATTGAAATTCTGATCAAGATATCTCAAATGAAATGCTTGAGAATAGAGTGAAGCTTATTACATCTATTATTCTAATAAGTATTAGAGATAATATTCCAAAAAGAAAATCTTCTGAGTATTCAAAATCTTGATGAAATGAGAATATCTCATCTAAAAGAAAAGAATTAACTACTGCTAGAAGAGATTAAAAGAATGATGTAATATCTGATGAAGAGTTCAAAGCTGTCAGAAATGAATATTTTTCAGATATCAAAAGAGCTAAAACAGACTGCTGAAATAAATTTCTTGAAGAAGCACAAGAGAAGGAAGTTTTTAAAGCTTTTAACTATACTAAAACAAGAAGTGTAGCAAAACTTCCAGCCTTAGAATATGAGTTTCAGAATAAATTATATACAGCAAACTCTTTTGAGGAAAAATGTCAAGCTTTCATGAGAATTCTCTTTCAGAACTCACCAGATTCAGAGTCAGATTCAGAGAAAGAGAATATATCACTTCTCAACTACATTGATGAAAATGACTGAGAATGGCCTGATCTTACACAAGATGAATTAGAGTCAGCTATCTTCTCAAGTTCTGTTAAAACTGCTGCAGATCCTGATTCAATTAATCACTTGATTATTCAAAATACATATTTCTACTTAAAGAATGAATATTTTGAGCTCTTTTTCAATCTCTTGAAAAATGGATATCATTCTGAATACTGAAGAGAAGTCACTGAAGTGATTCTTACAAAACCTAATAGAAAAACTTCAATTTCTAAGTCATATAGAGTAATATCTCTATTGAACTGTTTAGAAAAGGTTTTAGAAAAGATAATAACTACTCAACTATCTTTTATAAGCTCTATAGATGATTCTCTTTTATTCAGTGAATAAATGAGAGATAGAAAACAGTGTTCTGCAATTGACACTGTTCTCTCAGTTATTCATAATATTCAAATAGCAAAGCATGAGAATCTGGTCTCAACTGCAGTTTTTATTGATATAAAAGAAGCATTTGATCATGTTTCAAAGTCAAAGTTAATTCAGATATTAAAGATATTAAAACTGCCACTTTCTCTAATAAAATGAGTTAACTGTTTTATATCTAAAAGAATTATACAACTCTTCTTTAATGGAATGAAATAAGACAAGACTGAGATAAAAATAGAAGTATCACAGAGATCTTCAATCTCACTCATTTTATTTACAATATACACTGTATATCTATTCAAAAATAGAAATATGAGAATAGTGCAATCTCTGAGTTATGTGAATGATATGGATCTAGTCTACAGCTCAAAAACTATCAAAGAGAATTTGAAAGTAATTGAAGAAGCTGCAAAGAAAATCTTTGTTAGAGCAGATATCAATTAAATTCAATTTAATATGAATAAAACTGAGTTAATTCATTTCTTTTCTAGATTCAATGAGAAAGAACTATCTCTAACCCTTTTAAATAGAGAGATTAAACCCAGTGTAAATGTCAAATGATTAGAAGTATGATTAAACTCTAAGTTGAATTTTAAATATCACATTCAACAAAGAACTGTCAAGGCAGAAAGACTATTGAACAACATAATCAGACTATCAAATATAGAGAGAGGTCTATTCTTCCAGGCTATGAGACAGTTATATATAGCCTGTATTATATCAGTAGCTGATTATGAAGTTCAAGTTTGATGAAATAATCAAGGGAATTTCACTGAACTCTTTCAAAGTCTGTAAAACAGAGTCTTGAGAAGAATTCTGAAAGCATTCAAATCATCTTCTATTAAAGCAATGAAAATTGAAGCTTCAATTCCTTCTTCTGTTATTAGATTTGAAAAACCCTGTATGAACTATGCTCTGAGAGTTGTAAAGATGAGCTTAAATCATATAATCAGAGAAAGAGTCTCTTCTTCATTTTCATTAATTAACTCTGGAAATGAACTGAATTAGAATAGATTTCTTGATTGAAATGAAAATAATTCTTCAAAGAAAATGCCTTCTCAACTTTACAGACTATGCTCTCTGATTAAAAATTAATTTTCTTCTTTAAATATTGAAAAAGTTGATCATGAGAAGTTATCTCTCTGGAGAGAAAAGCTTGAATCTCTTATAGACTTATAAATAAGTGAACTATCAAAAGAGAAAGAATATGAACAGTATTTGAAGAGAATTTCTACAATCAATATAAAAGACTCTATTCTGATTTATTCAGATGACTCAAAAAATGAGAACTTGAATAGATTAGATGCAGACATTGCTTATACTGAAGATAATATTAATTTTATCTTAGATTTCTGAAATCTAGACTCTGAATGTGAAGTCTTTGATGCTGAACTATTTGCAATAGTGAAAGCTTTCAAACTCATTGAAATAAAATCTTATAAAAGAGGAAATTGTTTGAAAGAGATATGAATATTCTCTGATAGTCAAGCTGCTTTAAAAAGACTTAGAAATAGTCAGATTTATAATGATCAAATGAATCTTGAACTGATCTTAAACTCTGTTTTGAAAATTCAAAAGAGAAGAATATCAAAGCTGATAATTCATCTGCACTGAGTTCCTGCTCATATGAATATTCATGGCAATGAATTGACTGATTCAGCTGTAAAAAAGAGTGCAGAATTAAGCAGATCTCTTCAAAAAATTGTGTCCTGGTCTTTTATAAAGAGAAAAATAAAAGAATCTTATTTAGATAAGTGAAATGAAAGCTGGCAGAAACAAAAGAAGAGTATACATTATTCAAGATTTGAAACAAAACTCAAGTGGAAATCTTGTTCAATTAAATATAAAAAGAAAATATTCTCATCTATAATACAGCTGAAACTAGGACATGACTATTTCAAATCTTATATACAAAGATTTGATGATAGATTTGACTCAATAGAATGCTCATTCTGCAATACAAATGAGAATTCTGAGTATATTATAATGCACTGTGTATTATACAATAGTCTCAGAGCAAGATTGAAAGAGAAGTATGATCTAAATTAATTAAATATGAGATTCTTATTCTCAACTGAGACAGGAATTAAATACTTAATAGACTTTCTATCAGAAACTCAAGCAGCTACAAGAAAATGACTAAATTCAGAATTATCTGAATATGAAGAGGAGGAAATTAATCAGATATAGTCTGTTAAAACAGCTATACACTCTCTTTTAATAATTTGTTTTATTATAGTCTCTCTTTACTTTATCTTTTTCTTTATCTTTTTCTTTCAATTTCTTTCTATCTATCTATTTAATGTGTCTATCTTTGAGACTGTGTTCTTTTTCTCTTTTCTTTTGTCATGATATTGTCAAATGATTTCAAAGTATCAAAAGATGTTAAAACACTGTAATTTATAAACAGTTTTTGTATTCTGAGCTGGAATTTTCTGATTTTGCATATCTGAAATTGATGAATGTATAATAGTTAACTTTACAGACATAGAAAAAACCCTGAGAACTAAAGTTCTCAGGTAGATATCATAGTCTCTGACTGCATACATCTATAATTGAAGAATAATAATAATAATTTAATATATCTATCTTTAAGACTTTGTTCTCTTTTCTTTTATTATGTTATTTCTGAATGATTTCAAAGTATCAGAAGATGTTAAAATACTGTAATTTATAACTAGTTTTTATATTCTGAGCTGGAATTTTCTGATTTTGCATATCTGAAATTGACAAATGAATAACTAATAGTTAGCTTTGTAGATATTAGAAAAACCCTGAGAACTAAAAGTTTTCAGGTAGATGTCATAGTCTCTGACTGCATACATCTCTCTATATATTAAAGAAAAACTAACTTTTCCGTGTAAAAAACGCTGTAACGTGACCTCACATGACATCACATGCATCTCATCAAAAATCCATGGATATGTAGTGGCGCCTGTCAATTGCATTACTCTATCTACCTTCTATCATCACCACCGCCTTTAACGCCCCGTAGCATTCTCTATTACTTTCACTTCATACCTCTACCTTCATCTTATCACTCACTCTTATCATCTCTATCACCTCTACCACCTCTATCATCTCTATCACTTCTATCACCTCTATCACTTCTATCACCTCTATCACCTTTATTATCACTGTCTCTATCACCTCACAGCTCTCTCTATCACTTTCACTTTATATCTCTACTCTACTCTCATCTTATCACTCACTCTCTTATCATCTCTATCACCTCTATCACCTCTACACTTCTTTCACTCTGACTCTCTCTTATCACCTCTTATCACCTCTTATCATCTCTATTACTTCTACTACCTCTATCACTTCTATCACCTCTATCACCTCTATTATCATCACTGTCTCTACTGTCTCACAGCACTCTCTATCACTTTCACTCTCTATCTCTACTCTTATCTTATCATTCTATCTCTCTCTTAGTATCTCTATCATCTCTTTCATTTCTATCATCTCTATCATCTCTCTTTATCACCTTTTTCACTCTCTAGTCTCTCTATTATTATTATTATCTCTACTACTCTACAGTCTCTTTTATCACTTTTACTATCTCTACTTCTCTCTTACTATCTCTGTCATATTTTAATCTCTGTATTTATAGTATATACTGCTAAATACTCTGTAATAAAATCTCATGTAATATTATATACATCTCTTTGAATTCATAAATAAAATTGAATAGCTAACTCTGTAGTCTGTACAGCTCTGATTAATCTGATAATAATAATAGAGATAATACAGAGTGAAAGAGAGTAGTAGAAGAAGTAGAGATAATAATAATAATAATAATAAGAGAGTAGAGAGTGAAAGAGATGAAAAGAATGATAATAGTAAGTAGAGATAGAGAATAAAAGTGATAAAGAAGATTGTGAGATGATAGAGATGATAATAATAATAAAGAGAAATTACAGAGTGATAGAGACAGTAGTGATGATAGAGAAAGTAGAGAATGAAAGAAGTGAAAGAGATGAAAGAGATGAAAGAAGTGAAAGAAATGAAAGAGATGAAAAAGATGATAAGAAGTGATAAGAGAGAGATAGAGAGTGATTCAGAAAGAGAATAAAAGTGATAGAGAGATAGCAGAGTGATAGAGATAATAATAATAGTAGAGAAAGTAGAGAGTGAAAGAAGTGAAAGAGGTGAAAGAAATGAAAGAGATGAAAGAACTGAAAGAGATAATAAGAGGTAATAAGAGAGAGATAGAGAGTGATCTGAGAGAAAAGTGAAAGTGATAGAGAGATAACAAGACAGTAGAGACGGTGATGATAATAGAGAAGATAAAGAATAAGAGATGAAAGAGATAGAAGAGATGATAGAAGTAATACAGAGTGATACAGAGTGAAAAAGAGTAATAGAGAAAGAGAGTGATAGAAGCAGTAGAGAGAGTAATAATAGAAGTGATAGAGATGATAATAATGATAGAGAAAGTAGAGAGTAAGAGATGAAAGAAGTAGTAAAGAGAGAGTAGAAAGTGATTGAAAATAAAAGTGAAAGTAATAGAGAGAGCTGTGTAAGTAGAAAAGTAAGTATAAGTAAGCATTTAATACTTATCTATAATGAAAGAATAATCTCTCTATATATTATAGAAAAACTAACTTTTTCAAGTAAAATGTTCTGTAATATAATCTCATATAACATTACATGCACTTCATTAAAAATTCATGAATATATAGTAATATCTATCAATTGTATCACTCTATCTACTCTCTATTATTATCACTATCTTTAATATTCTATAATACTCTCTATTACTTTCACTTCATATCTCTATCTCTATCTTATTACTTACTTTTATTATCTCTATCATCTCTATTATCTCTACTCTCTCTATTATTATCACTGTCTCTACTGTCTTATAATACTCTCTATTACTTTTACTCTCTATCTTTATTCTTATCTTATTATTCTATTTCTCTCTTATTATCTCTATTATCTCTCTTACTTCTATTATCTCTATTATCTCTCTCTGTCATCTTTTTCACTCTCTAATCTCTCTATTATTATTATTATCTCTACTACTCTACAGTCTCTTCTATTACTTTTACTATCTCTACTTCTCTCTTACTATCTTTATCATATTTTAATCTCTATATTTATAGTATATACTGCTAAATACTCTGTAATAAAATCTCATGTGATGTCATATATATCTCTTTGAATTCATGAATGAGATTGAATAGCTGACTCTGCAATCTGTACAGCTCTGATTAATCTGATAATAGTGATAGAGATGATACAGAGTGAAAGAGAGTAGTAGAAGAAGTAGAGATGATGATAATGATGATGATGAGAGAGTAGAGAGTGAAAGAGATGAAAAGGGTGATAACAGTGAGTAGAGATAGAGAATGAAAGTGATAAAGAAGCCTCAAACCCATAGAAGATGATGATCGTGATAGAGGGGGA
>NW_025544780.1:1184710-1193760 GCF_000003525.1 Blastomyces dermatitidis ER-3 | reverse complement strand
GTCAGAAGAGCTGCTATAATAATATGCCTGACATCTACTAGCTATCAGTATAGAGATAGAATGATCAGTATCTGATATTCAATAGATCTCATATCCAGTTCTTAGTCTTCTGTCAGTACTCTTAGTCTCTTTCTGCAATATCCTGAGATGATGAGATGTGTAGTAAAATCTAGATCTGATGAGACACATATAGATATATGAGTGTAAACCAGTACGCTCAACTATTAAAGATGTTGGAAGTGGTAGAGGGGGCTGCGCAAGCAGAAAAGCGAGCGTAAGCGAGCATTTGATGCTTGTCTATAATGAAAGAATAATAATACTAATAATAATAATATGAAATACAGTGTGAATTTCTGCCAAGATTTGTGGCACTGTCTAGCTGTCTTTTTGCCGGCGCAATTCTTTTGATAGCGCCCTCCGTACGGAGTAACTACTCCGTTCTCCGTACCGTACCCCGAGATTGGCTCTCGGCCTAGTCCAGTCGTCCTGCAAGCAAGCCTACCTATGCTTCATGATTTCACATTGTCATGAGCAGTGCTGTTATTCCAGCATCAACTCCTCCCCAGAACTGATCTTGAGGCGCTGATCTTGCTTACGAGTACGAAGTGCTTATTTTCGAACCTTGCTGGTTTCTGTTGACTACCAGGGGCTATGGACCAACTCACTCATCATTTGCTTGACAGAGAAGTCAAGAAGTTTATCAATTCAATTGATCCAGCTCTGGTCTGCAAATTGGCTACATTTTTGCATCCCGAGAAGAAACTTTGCCGGGTTTTCTCAGAACCAAAGAAGGGGAGCTACAATATCTGCTTTCCTATCCTCTTTACGAACACAACCACAACCAATCCAACACCAGATGACGAGTTGACCGAGCCTGCCGAGCCTGTTGAACGATGGATGGTCCGAATTCCCCTGCTACCGCGTCTTGCATTTCCCGAGGAGAAAATGCGAGGTGAGATTGCAACAATGAAGTAAGAAATTTGGACAGTTGTGTTTTGTGTTTGCAGTCAGTGTCTAACAGTGTAATCCTATTATGTAGGTATATTGCTGAGAGGACTACCATCCCTATCCCTCATCTCTTCGGATATTCCATCAACCGAGATAACATCCTTGGCCTTCCTTTTTTAGCTCTGGAGCACATTACAGGAAAAACTCTTCACGGAACTGATGTGCCGCGTCTTTCAGATGAGTTGCAGTCACATTTATTCAATCAACTTGCAGAAATCTACCTCCAGCTCTATCAACAGCAATTCGACCATATTGGTGCTTTCACGCTCGATAGCAACGATGAGAATTGGATTTTTGAACACAATCGGCCGCTCACTATTGAGCTAAATGATCAAGAACTCAGTGGCATGCAGGGTTCTGAGATTATGCCCCCCAAGCGGACCTATTCTTCTACTATTGATTATGTGTTCACTATCCTGAAATTGATTTTCAACGACTTTCACCGCGGGAAAGATAGTGTTTTCAATGAAGAGGATGCACGGAACTATCTATATGGTATATTTGCTTCCCAAGGCATTGTAATGGAATGGGTTAAGCACAAGGACAATCATGGACCATTCATCCTTATGCATGGTGATCTTCGACCTTCAAACATCTTTGTGGACAATGATCTCAACATTGTTTCAATCATTGACTGGGAGTGGAGCCACACCATTCCTCTGCAAATGTTCCTCCCACCCTCCTGGATTACGGGCCAAGAGCTCCCTGCTGCCACTAAAAGGCCCTACACCTTTGCATTTCAAGTATATGTTTCCCGCTTTGAGCAAGCTGTGATGGAGAGAGAAGACACACATTATAACCCGGGGCAAAAGATAAAATATATTCTTCCCATAGTCATGCGCCTGTCAGAGAACTTACTGTCAAGGAATATGTTCATTGCATATGCACTCTTGAAGCCTTGCTATTTTGGGAATGTGTACTGGAATCTGTTGGATGAGGAATATTATGGAAAAGACAAGAAGCAGAGAGTGGAAACATTCTTTAATCTTAATCTGCGGAAACCGCAAGTGGAAGCCTTACAGAAAACAATGTCCGAGCTTAAGGATTTCAAGAAAGAATTAGCACTGGCAGGACTAGAACCGATCGAACCCGACCCCATCCCAGTTCCCGAACTAGGAAAACAACCAGAGAACCCGAAATTCATGTCCAAGATTCGTGGCCTCGCAGATATCCGTCAATTATGCCGACGATCCGACATTGCAAGTGTTATTGGGTCCCTCCCTTCTTGGATACCTTGGTCACTGGCTGGTATCAGTCTCTCCGCATGCTGCATCATGGCCAAACTGCGACATTGAATTGGAAAGATTACCTTTTAATTGTTTTATTCAATTCCCCTGCTGCGACAGCAACGTGATAGCCTGCTGCAAGACAATGATCCTTCCTCTGATCGCGTCCAATTCCGCTTCATGCTCCCTCATTTCCTGCTCAGGAGTCAAAGTTTCCTCGAGATCACGCAACCCCCGCGACTTTTGGGCGCTGGAAGAAAGTAATTTTAACTCAGGAACCCGGCCTTGCAGAGATTTAACAAACTCTTCCAGCTCTAATGCCTTTTGTCGAAGCTGCTGTTGCTCTGCAAGTTTCGATTTAAGTTCGTCGTTAATGTCATCGGATAGGGACATCTTATTTTGGGAGGCCATTTTGTTTACGCTTGTGTACAAGGAGCAGATCAGCATTATGCAAGATATAGCTCTAGAATAGATGCGAAATCCTTACATAGGAATCTCCTTTCTCTCTCCTAAGATCACTTTATATCTCGGTTTTGGAGCTCTTGTGGAAAATTATTGAACGAGAGCAGCATATCTATCGCACTTTTAAGGCAGGAGAACTATTACATTACCCCTCTTCTTCCAACGCTCCGATGCCAGCACATCTAACAAGGACCAAGCGGTGACCGGCCAATGGAGCAAGATAGATATTCCGGCGTGCATTGTTGCCTAATCTGAGGGCCTTGGGCCAAAGATGTGTGCTTGATGGCTTCTCAAATTTCGCTTGGTTGGTTCCCATCTGCAGGAATAGCGTGCTTTATTCTAACCAGATACACTGGCTAATGGCGAGGTTTTCGACAAGGGGCTGCCATTTGACGTGCAATGACGCTCAGCAGGGGGCATCCGTGGAATGGCCGCCTTCTTTGGCCGCTTCGGAAGCAACCAAAGCTAATTATTTTAAGGTGATCAATGACGACATGTAGCTCACCACTCAACGAGCCAAATTTTTACACCATTAAATTCCTTCAACGTTCAACTTCAACGCGTAATATCATGGTCAACAACGAAGCGATTAAGCTCGCGATTGACGATCTTGAATCGCAGAAGAAGCCAAATTACTCTGTGACCGCGAAGAAATAGTCAATTAGCCCAGAAACCTTGCGCCGGCGGCATAAAGGCCTGTAACTCGATCGCCATGAAGCAACCTCCTGGTATAAGAAAAAGCTCACTGATATACAGAAAGATAAGCTCCTAGAGTATATAAACAAGCTCTCTGACCGCGGCTTTGTCTCTACACCCTAGATTCTGCGAAATATTGTGCAAGAGATGACGTTTGACGAAGTGGGAGTCAACTGGGTGAATTGCTTTGGCGAGTAGCATAACAACAAGATCAAATGCGTTTACCTCAAGGCCCTTGATAAGAATAGACAGGTAGCAGATAATTACCAGTGCTTTAAGCACTTCTACGCGCTTGGAATTTGATGATTATTATGTTAATTTGCAAATGTAGTTGTTGAATTTGGCTAACTAGTTGAGCGCGTTATTATTATTATTATTCTTCAATTATAGATGTATGCAGTCAGAGACTATGACATCTACCTGAAAACTTTTAGTTCTCAGAGTTTTTCTAATATCTATAAAGTCAACTATTATACATTTATCAATTTCAGATATACAAAATCAGAACATTTCAGCTCAGAATATAAAAACTCTTTACAAATTGCAGTATTTTAACACCTTCTGATACTTTGAAATCATTTAGAAATATCATGACAAAAGAGAAGAGAGCAAAGTCTTAAAGATAGATATATTAAATAAGTAGATAGAAAAGAACAGAAAAGAAAAGAAAAAGTACAGTAAAGAAAGTGTAAAAGGTGTAAAGCTTGTGTAATTAAAAGATTACTAGCTTATAAGAAGTTATATGATGGAAGAATTAGTAAGCCAGATCACATGACCTCACACTCTCACTTATCAGAGTAACTATACATGATACTACATACAAAATTCACCTTCAAATCAAGTACTGATACAAAAAATAACTGGAAAATATATAATAATGAAAAATCAGTCATGAGATACATTATTTTTTAATTCTTGATCTTCATATTCTTCTTTCAACATGTATATTTCAATGTTTTAAGTGACTTAGTAAGCTCATTCATCAGATTCTCAGCAGATGAAATATATTAAATTAATATCTTATTCTTACAGACAAGATTCTGAAGAATGTGAAAATAAACCTCTATATACTTTGAGTAGTATGAAATTGCTTCAGAAGAGAATAGCTCTATAATAAACTTATTATCAGTATGAATTGTATAAGTGAGATTATTAACTGTGATGAAAATGAAATAATCATCAGCATTCAGAATATTAAGATAGAATGAAATGAATTCAGTGTCTTCTAGAAGCTTATGAAGACAGATAAGCTTATATATAGTCTCAGAGAATACAATATATTCAGTCTCTGTTGATGATTTAAAGATCTTGATTTGATAGCAGCTCTGTCATATAATAAGATTATCTGTTATATAGATGATATAACTGATGATTGAACAGAATTCTGAATTTCTACTAGTTTAATCAGTATCTGCATATATCACAGATTCAATATCAGTATCTCTGTGATAGATTATATCTTTATTGATTGAACTCTGTAGATATTGAAGTGTATATTTGAATGCAGCTCAGTTCTTTGATGTAGACTCAGAGCTAAATTGTTCAAGAAATTCTGCAGTAAAGCTTACATTGAAATATGTATTAATTGCCAGATATTGCAGAGATCTGATACTGAATTGATAAAACTGTAGAGTAAATTCTACTGTGTATGTAATCAGTTTCTCATTATTATTCATGAAATCAACATTCTTCTTCATAGAAGTGAATGTAGAATGATAGTTATTCATTGAGAACTTCTTCAGAAGATTTCTTATAAAGAGAAATTAAAATAATATCAATGAAGTTAAATCTCTATTAATCTTCATTTCTAGATAGTAGTTGAAATTCTTCACATTCTTAATCTTATAATTAGCAGTGATTTCAGCTTTGACTCAGTTCAGATCAATGATTTTCAAACTGTAAAGACAGATATTATTTATGTAGATAATTATATAAATCTATCTTTCATTATGAATAAATAGTTCAGTATTATAGAAACTGACATGAAAGTCTGAGTATAATAGCATTTTTCACAGCTTCTTATATTATAAGAGTACTGCTTACTTAAGATTATAAAGTCTCTGCATCAACTTATACACAAGATTATCACAGTCTTCACAGAATTCTGGGAATTGATTTATATATATCTATTCATCAGTAGGCAGTTAAGTGTTTAAAAAAGCAGTCATCATATCAATCTGCAGAATGTATCAGCCTCAGAATACTGAGATTGTCATAAGAGCTTGAGAGATAGATGCAGAGATGACAGATGCAAAGATTTTTAAGTAATTAATTCTCTTCTGTTGATGATTTTCACAGACAACTCAGCAGGTCTTATAGTGAATAACCTCACTTATATTATTGAACTTTTTATCAAATACTTATTAAATGTGAAGAATACTTATTTGTAATATTCTTTCTATCAGTTATCAGATTTCTATCTGTTTTAAACAGTTAATCTCTTTAACACAGATCTTGTAATAATATTTTTATTTCATAGAAGCATTGATACATGTGAGGTTTTTTGAAATTAAAAGTACAGTGATCTCAGAATTGATAAATAGGTTTTTAAGACTGTTTCTCACTGTAGATTCTCTCACTGTAGTAATATCTCTTATAGATGTCAGAGAGTTATCAGATTTAACTGTGAATTCTGAGAAGTTCAGTGTATTCTACATCAAAAAGATAGATATTCTCGCGGAGATTTCATAGTCAATTCATTAATTATTAGTGAGTATAAGTAATAATGAACACTCAGGTTGAATTTTCTCATCAATGAACAGATCATCAATTGATGAATCAGAAATCACTGAAGAAATTATTATAGAAATCATTATAGCAGATAGATCTGATATCACTGAAGAAATCACTGCAGCTGCTTTACAGACTGCATTGAATAGAATCTTCAGATTGTGTGTAGTCAGTAATAATAAATTAACAAGATGAAGATTCTTCTGAAAGATGATATCTTTTGATATATATAAATACCTGTTGAAGGAGTTCATCAATCTATAATTAATAAAATCATCATATTTCACAAAAATCAACTCTTTGAAATGAGAAGCTATCTTATTAATGAGCTTAAGAACTATCTTCAAGAATGCTTTGCAACCTCATCAGTGAATACTGTGTACAGAAGAGCTTCAAGTCAGATCTTATACAGTATAATCAGCTTTGTATTTTCAGAGTTTTCATACAATACAGTTGAGATTGACATAAGGTTAAGCAGCTCTGTGACTGTAATAACTGTCTCACTCTACATCTTTTCAGAAGTGAAAGAATCTATTAATAGTGATCAGAACTTCTCAATGATTAAACTGATTAATTATTTAAATACATCATCTTACTGTGAAGTATGAAGAAGAGTCAGCTCTTATTTTATTTCTTCACTGAGTATATATACTGTGACTGTATTTAAATTCAATTCTTCACAGTCTGAGTGAATGATTGCAATGTCACATCTCAGCAGATTCTTGATCAATTGATTAAAGATCTGTAGATATCTCAACATCTCATTCTTTTATTTCAACAGAAATATTCATCTTATATAAGTGACATCAGCTGTAATCACTATTGCAAGCTTCTTATCAGTGTAAGATGATATATCATTCTCAGTTTCAAGAATTTCATCATCACTGAATATATTCACTCAAATCTTCAAGACCTTGCAGATGACATGATATGATGTGAAATTCTTGTAGAAAGTGTGTTTCTGTTTAATCTTGACACATGTGACACGGAATAATAATTTCTTCAGACTGATAATAATAATATCAAATCATGAGTCTCTAGTCATTTTTAATATACTATTTTCAGTAATATGACTAAGTCAATAATATCACTCATCTATTGAAAGCTGTTTCAGAAGAACTGCAGATAATCAAGATAAAGATAAGATAATAAAGAAATCAGTATCTGAATTCTTAGAGTTAATTAACTATTCAATCTTCTCACAGCTGAAACATCTCAAGAACTCTGCATTCAGATTATAATCTATTGAGATTGTCTGTAGTTTCAGAACAGTCATATATGTCACTGCTTCATACATTGAGTTATTTATTATATCATGAAATATCAGTGAGCTGTCAGATAGAATATAAATCTTATTATAAAACAGATTAATATAGAAGATATCACTATTAATAGATAATAGAAACTCAAAGTAGTTCTCAGTATTAATCTATATATCACAGTGAATATAGCTCTGACACTTCATAAGTTCAGTAGAGATTAGATTTGTGAATAGTTCTGACATGTAGTATACATAATTGAATTCTATCAATCTTTCACTCACTGAAATAAATACAGTGCTGACACTCTGAACCTTCCGAATGACCTTGTTAGTCACTTGAACTGTTGAACTGTTGATTGCTATAAGCTCTGAAAATCATGATCTATCACTTACAATGTGGCATTCAGTGTGACTATCTCATATAGTGAGGGAATTCTTGTGAGATTTCATGAAACAGACTGACACATTTATAATCTCTGTGAGATTTGTTATCTGAAAGATCTCTGAACTATCTGTAATAAATAGTTGAGTTCTATTCTCACTATTGTTCTTTTTCTTCTTTTCTTTGAATTTCTTTATTCTTACAGTGTTGTAGATTCTTCAATTATTCAGAGAACTGTCTGAATTAATCAATCAATAGTTATCAAAGTGAGATCTCTTACATTCAGAACATGTAGAATAATTTCCTGAATTCTGATAATTTCAGAAGCTCTCTTGAGAACTATTATAATCACATTCAGTACAGTCTTCACAGGCTGAATTCAATGTATTGTTATTATTGATAGACATTGTAACTCTTGTAGCTGTTATAGCAGAGTTAGCCGCAGAATCTGTATTCTGTAGATTCTTCTTATTCTTTGAAGAATCAAGCCGCGAGCGGATCTTCTTCATGAGAAGATCAACATTCAATATCACAGCTATGAATTTGAAATCCTGTATCTTCTCTATCTTGTTTTGAACATAATTTCTTCAATTGTTGAGTAGAACTGAGTAGAAGATATCAAATATTCACACATCTGAGAGAGAAGTATTCATCATCTTCAATTTCATGATGATGAACTAGAACTTATCAAAGAATGTGTGTAGATTGATGACCTGTGTATCACTAAGTAATATAAATTTCAGAACTGTCTCACAGTGTAACTGTGTTTTTGAGACAGAGTATTTCTGTTCAATCGCATTTCATAGAGTATAAGTGATCTGATTTTCATCATATTTAGAGAAACATGGTCTGACACCTGCACTCAATGAGTTTGAGATGAATGTATAGAGTCATCAGTTTCTGATGTCTCAGAATGATACTCATTCATCATCTCTTTATAGAGAGTTCTGTATCTGTCATTTCTCTATCATATACTAACACTGTGTATTAACCAGTTTTGCTTTCATGAAGCTGCTTCATGTGATGTAATTGAATGTGTCAGTTAGACTGTTTGATCTTACAGCATTCTTGACATTCTTCTTGAATTGAGAGATTGTCTTTACCAACACAGCTATTCAGTTCATAAAGATTGAATTTCAACCTTTCACTGAGATTTAGAATCTCATGTAACTGTACAGACTGTTGAGATAATGATAGAATATTATTGACATTTCTGTGATCAATCTGGGAAGATTGAGAATCTCTCTTTACAGAGTTTTTTCAGTGAATTTGAGTTCTAGAACTC